>NC_137119.1:21306350-21313850 GCF_949357685.1 Gobio gobio
GTACTCACATGGACTGATTTAAATATGTTTTAGTACATTAATGGATCTTGAGAGTGTAAATTGCTTTGCCCCCTAAAGAGGCCTCACTGAGCCTTCAGATTTCAACAAAATATCTTCATTTGTGTTCCAGAGATGAACGGAGATCTTTTACCTGTCTTTTACGGGTGTGGAACGGCATGAGGGTGAGTAATAAATTACATTCATTTTTGGGTGAACTAACCCTTTAACATTACATTTAAAGTTAATCTATTTTAAATATACTAAATTGCAACTTTATCATTACAAGTGCGTAATTACAAAGATATTTAAATACATGACATACATGTTTCAATGTTAAAGGGTTACATGTTATTTTAAGGTGTAATTGTACAATTAAGTAGTAAGTAATATTTATTAACTACATGTACTTACTATATAATTATGGTTTTGGTTAAGGTTTAGGGTCAGTTTCATGTAACAAATTGACTGTCATTACTATAGTAAGTAGCCTACATGTAAATTGTGTAACAAAGACACTGTTAAATAAAGTGTTACCCTTTATATTAGGGTTAGTTGCATGTAATTATGCATATGCAATTTATATTATTAATACAGCAAATACATGTAAGATATGCAAAAACGTACAACTTAACTGGGACCACTTTATTTTACAGTGTCATCCTTACATATGTTACTATTGTAATAACTATACATTTGGCATAATTACATGCAACTAACCCTAAACCAAACCAAATCCTATAGTAAGTACACGTACACTCTCAAAAAAAAAAAAAGGTACAAAAGCTGTCACTGGGGTGGTTCATTTTCAAAAGGTACACCTTTGTACCTAAAGAGGGCATATTAGTCCATCAAAGGTACATTTTGGTTCCAAAAGTGTACATATTAGTACCTAAATGGAACCTTTTTGAAGGGTACTGTCCCAGTGACAGCTTTTGTACCTTTTTTTCTGAGAGTGTAGTTACTAAATATTTCTCATTACTTAGGTACATCGTAAAAAAACGCCTTAAAATAAAGCATAACCCTTTATTTTATACTTTATAGTCTTTGTTACAGTGTAATTATATGTTTAAACAGTGAGTAATAAGATGCAGTTACTATGGGTTTAAGATTAGGATTAGGGTTAGTTGTGTGTATACATACATTTCTGTTATTACTACAGCATGTACTCGTAAGTAACACTGTAAAATAAAGTGTAACTGTATAATTTTACCATAAAACTTACCATATGCTTGTCAGTTTATTCTGTAGTATTTCAAGAACAATATAAGTAATTAGGAAATGACTAATTGCTTTCAATATACATTTATGATTTCAAATAACATGCAGTTGTGTCCGATGACATTCTGTTTGCACTTAAGTATATGTTTTCCGTACTAAGTACTCTTCTTTAAAGTATGAAAAAGTGTACTTCTTTTTCACAAGGGGAATGTTGAACGACGCAGCAATGTGGTTCATAATGCAGAGCCCATAATGAGCTGGTAAAAACGGCCATCCTGATGCACTCGGTAAAAGCTCTGTGGCGTTAAAAGCGTGACTCGACAATCGTGCTTTGTGGGAAACTGATTTAGAGGCTTGCTGTTTCTCTCCTTTCACTCCCCTGAATTTTTATACGCTCATTTATAGGCATTGATTTCACACTTAACCTTTGGTGCTTTAAAATGCCTCCCCGTCCACTGCGGACATCCATAATTCAGTTTGATTTCTTTATTAATACGAGATTAATGACATCCCCCCAGTGGCGTTTAGACGAATGTGTATGATACGGCTACGCCGAGGTCAACCTCTCGTAATGGCTGCGCGATAATTCATTTTAAATGAGGGCCGCAGTATGTAGCCTACTAGCTTCACCAAAGCCACTGGAATCACAAGTGCTAGATTTAATATAAATGAAAAACATGTGTCTGTATTGGTTTAAGAGGAAAAGGGGCTTATGTTTGGCCCACACTCTCTCTTTAAGTGGTTACCTGTCAGTTCCTATTTCAGCTCTACGTCTAGTAGCCACCAACAGTTGAGCTAAACCACAATCTGATCAATTAGCCCTATTGATTCCCTAATAGCAGTCAGCACACATCACTAGACTTGTCTAAATCTAGCCCAGGGCTCTTTGCTGAGTGAAACCATAAACTCTGGCCATTTTGACCCGAAACGACTCTTATCTCGTATGATGGCCTTTTTAAATATTAACCATACGGTGGGCCATCTCAAGTGGTCTTGCTACTGTCTTGAGTCGTTTTAAAGAGGCTGAGGTGTTAAACACTTTAATAACTGATCCCCGGTCAGGTGCTTGGGTCTCTTGAGCAGCTTGGAAGCAGAAGGTACAGGCAGTCATTGTGCTGGTAGGTTCCTCTGGGACAGTAGGTAATCCTACGGCAAAGTCCAGCTAAACGCTCAGCATGCTGCTTACTGGATGAATGACAGATCAAACACAGTAAAGCCGCTCCATACTGGTAGAGAGAGAAGGGAGAAAGATATTGAGCAAGAGGCATATAGAGGGGGAAAGAGGAAAGAGAGATTGTCCAGATGACAGTAGCAATGGGGCAGATGGCCCTGGTTGCTTGGATGAAGCTTCAGTGAGCCTTCACTGACGGTCAGTCCCGTGGGACGACACACACACATACACAACTCTCTATAGATATCTGAGGTAATACAGAGTCTCTCGACTGACAGCTATATCTTGAGGAACCGATTGAATGTGCATGTAATAAGGAGTAATAACTATTATAAATGTAACTTTATAATAAATAAGAGTGTATGAGCATCAGTACAGCTTTACACACAAAGTGTAGAATTCATTTTGAGCAATGGTTTTATGAACCATCTATGAAATTGAGTCATATTATGTATATGAGCTTTAAAATCAGAAATTGTACTTTAGGATAAATGTGATCGCATTAAAAAAAGTTATACATTAGGAGTGTAAAAGAAAAGGGTTTTCACCAATTTGAATCACAATTTTGTCTTCGCTGGTTGAAATAAATACTTAAATAATCGTATAAATAAAAGTACACATATTTCAAGTCATTTCAATTGAGGTCATAAAACACTGAATTTGTAATAAATAAAGAAGTAATAAACAAAGAAGTAATAAACAATTAGCAAAGTTATGTTTATAATAAATGTAAAAATTAGTGCTGCCAAATTGTGAATAATCGCATTTAACATAAGAGTTTGTAATTATATAACGTGTGTGTGTGTGTGTGTGTGTGTGTGTGTGTGTGTGTGTGTGTGTGTGTGTGTGTGTGTGTGTGTGTGTGTGTGTGTGTGTGTGTGTGTGTGTGTGTGTGTGACCCTGGACAATAAAACCAGTCATACTTTGCACGGGTATATTTGTGGCAATAGCCAACATCGATTTTATGTTGGCTATTGATTTATCGATTATTCTTTTATGCCAAAAATCATTAGGATATTAATTGAAGATCATGTTCCATGAAGATATTTAGTACATTTCCTACCATAAATATATTCAAAACGTATTATTAGTAACATGCATTGCTAAGGACTTCATTTGGACAATTTTAAAGGCGATTTTCTCAATATTTAGATTTTTTTGCACCCTCAGATTCCAGATTTTTAAATAATTGTATCTCGACCAAATATTGTCCTTACAAACCATACATCAATGGTATATGTATACCGTATATATATATACGAACTGTGCAAAAGTCTTAGGCACGTTAGTCTTTTCACCCAAAAAATGGTTTTAAGCCAGTTGTTTATATCTTTTGCTGTAGAGTGTCAGTAGGAAATATCAATTTACATTTCCAAACATTCCTTTTGCCATTAATTGTAATAATCCTGTGAGATTTTTGTGTGCACAAGGAGTCTACAGCTGTTATGATCTGCAGCACTAATATATATGCACTAATATACAAAAAAATAGCCCTTTTATTTACTCACACAGACCATTAGTGATAAGGTGCATGTGAATGTTCATGTAAAACCAGAAAGGTCACGTCCCATCACAGAGTGTCAGCATGCCAGGAACACCTCGAATGCTTCTCCCTCCCTAACTATTTCACTCTCTCTTTCTCTTTCGTACTCTCTTTCAATCATTCTGCCATTCGCTTGCTCTCTTTCTCTCTCTTCCCTCCTGCTGCTGTGTTAGGAGCCAGGAGGAATAACTGCGAAAAAGAGACAAAGGCACATCAAACACACACACATTTACGCATTCGCATACACACACTCCTCTTGGGCCATTGTTTAACATGATGCATGGGGAGAGAGAGGGCTCTCAAATGTGAATGACAATGTCTGATTCAGACCTGCTGGTCTACAAATACAATTATTTGACGATTACATAAATTATTCATGATTCACTATTATATGTCCTAATTTCATATCATAATATAAAATTCCAAATATTAAGTAACCATAACGTTATTGTATTGCAAAAATTAGGTGTTTACAGATAATTAACAGTTAATTTCAAGGGAACTAATTTGATTGAGCCTGTGTTTTGGGATTATTCATATTTAGTTTAACAGCAGTATTTATTTTATTGATTATTAATGGTTGCCTTTAGCTTACAGCTCATTACACAGCTAACAGGGAATGTTCTCAGAAGTTTGGTTAAAGTTCTGGCAAGGTTCTCTGATAGTTATGAACAAACTTCCAGTACACTCTAAAAAATGCTGGGTTAAAAAGCAATTGGGTTGTTTTAACCTAGTGAATGGGTCGTTTTAAACCAGCAGTTGGGTTAAATGTTTGCTTAAAACAACCCAACAACTTGTGTAACATTAATGTTTGTTCAAAGTAACCTGGTCTTTAATAATGTTATCAAATTGTTAGCACAAAACATTATCTATACATTGTTCATTGAGCGATTTTTTTCATGTGTGACTTTTTTAAATGTTACTACTGGTTTCAGAGACTGTTCAGAGAACATTCACAAGTAACGTTCCCATAATGTTTAAAGAATGATATTCCTTAACATTCACATGACCAAGAAAATACTTTTTTTAATATAAAAAAATCTGGACGTTTTGTATGTAGAGAACATTCAGAAATAACTTATTCATAACTACATTAGCTAAACATGCTTAAAACATGCTAATAGTTTTTTCATTAGACTAAATTATAGCAATCGTCATTTGTGCATCTGGAATTCAACTGATTATTGTTTAAACACTGATTGTAAAGTCATAATCAGATATTTGAAGAAGAAAAAAGGCAGATAAAGTAAATTCCCAGTGTTTTCCTTCCTCCTGATGTGTTTTGCAGTGGTAAACTGTTTACACAAAGGATCTGAGTGATGGAAACAGCGTATGCATGCTCTGCATCCCTGTGCTCTCTCTTAGTCCTGCATCTGTGTGTTTACTGTCATCCTTCCTAATCCCCTTTGTCTCACTAACACTCCTCGGGATACAGTGCACGTATATCCATGTATGTGTGTGTGTGGGTGGATGGGTGTATAATGTGCTCAGGAAATCAGTGAGTGCTTAAATGTTTTTATACCTCACATTGTTCCTTACCGATCCATAAACCACATAGGGCACAGTATCATACACACAAACATCTTCTTTGGGCTTCTTGGGGCTTTTCCATTTTATCAGAACTAACCTTGACTTGTCATTAAAATAAATAAATACAAACATCAATATTTTTTTCTATAATATACATACGCACATATATACATACACATACACACACATATTCAATTATATAAAAAATTTACGTTTGTTTTCCTATTTTTCCTGTCAATAAAATGACTTCATTCAAGGGAATAATATTAAAAGAAAAAGCTTTTTTAATCAAGAATCAAAGCCTTTCACATTATTGTTATGTTTTGTTATATTTTAAGTACTCTGTTAATGTTTTTACTGTCTGCATTTAATGAATAGGTATACAAAATGTATATGACCAAAGTGAGTGAGCACAATCTTTCAATAAAGCTGTGTATATATATATATACACCGACCAGGCATAACATTATGACAACCTCCTAATATTGTGTTGGTCCCCATTTTTCTGCCAAAACAGCCCTGACCTGTAGAGGCATGGACTCCACTATACCCCTGAAGGTGTGCTGTGGTATCTGGCACCAGGATGTTAGCAGTAGATCCTTTAAGTCCTGTAAGTTGCGAGGTGGGGCCTCCATGGATCGGACTTGTTTGTTCAGCACATCCCACATAATGCTCGATTGGATTGAGATCTGGGGAATTTGGAGGCCAAGTCAACACCTCAAACTCATTGTGTTCCTCAATCCATTCCTGAACCATTTTTGCTTTGTGGCAGGGCGCATTATCCTGCTGAAAGAGGCCACAGCCACCAGGGAATACCGTTTCCATGAAAGGATGTACATGTTAGATTGTACATGTCAAAGTAACATCCACATGGATGGGAGGACCCAAGGTGTTCCAGCATAACATTGCCCAAAGCATTACACTGCCTCTGCCGGCTTTCTTTCTTTCCATAGTGCATCCTGGTGCCATGTGTTCCCCAGGAAAGCGACGCACACGCACCCGGACATCAGTTTTGGACATGCAATGACCCAGTCGTCTAGCCATCACAATTTGGCCCTTGTCAAACTCGCTCAAATCCTTACGCTTGCCCATTTTTCCTGCTTCTAACACATCAACTTTGAGGACAAAATGCCGTGATGTAATATGAAATAACAGGTGCCATGATGATATAAAGAGATTGTTATTCACTTCACCTGTGTCAGTGGCAATAATGTTATGCCTGATCGTTGTGGTAAACCTTACATTATGAGCACAAAATATCCCCACAAAGATGGAAATATCTGAAATCCTTGTCCTTGTGGGGACATTTTTGGTACCCATGAGGAAAAAAGCTTATAAATCATACTAAATTGTAAAAAAGCAGAACATTTTCTGTGATGGGTAGGTTTAGGGGTGGAGTTAGGGTCAGTGGATAGAAGGAATCATCTTGTCTATGAAAAGTCCCCATAAACATGAAAACACAACTATCTATCTGTGTGTTGTGTATATAATGATGACCTTGTCTTTCCCAGGATAGTCTATTAATCTGTTTAATGAGTGGGATGATTGAAGAATCTGTGACACTGTCTTTCTGTGACTCTGTCTCTCAAAAGCAATGTTCTGCCCTCTCTTTTGTGCATAGGACAATTGGCAGTGACCCCTTCCAGCTCCCAAAGGTACTCCGAGGTCAGGAGGAGTAACTGCAAAGATAAATACACACTCTCAAACACAGACTGGAGTAGGACGTGACGGCTGGCCGAGGGCTGTTGAGTCTGTTTAAATGAGCCTCTGAAGAGAAGGGGAGAAAGGTAAGCTGTGGGCTTCACCTCATGTAGTTGTCTTGCAAACATCTTATTTTGATAACTTTAAAGTATTTTCACAAATGAGATACAACTTGACAAATGGAATTTTCACCAATCTAGATTAGAAATAAAATCAGGCTTTAAACAATCAAGAAGCCTTTAAAACATAAACAATCACAGAAGCCTGAGCACTAATGGAATAGGTACATTTTGTTACCCCCATTAAACTCATGCATACATGACAAAGGTGAAATAAG
>NC_137119.1:21318850-21606350 GCF_949357685.1 Gobio gobio
AGCCTATCAATACCTCCTGTTCTCAGTTAGCCTAATAATTGTGCTGCTTTGATTACTCTTTCCCAGTGTGTAGTAGAAAGCATTTTTTCCTTTTGTTCTGGCAATGTTCAGCACCGGCGGTTTATTGATCAGAATAAGTCAGTTAATAAGCTTGAGACTAATTCATCACGAGGCTAGAGACTGGAACAGCAAAGCCTAGCTTAATCAACTCATCAAAGCCCTCCGCGCATGAAGACGGTAATTAAAGGCAAAGCGGAATGTATGTTAGATAGATAGTAACAGGGGTCTAGGCCCAAGCAAGACTAAGATAGAGAACTTTCATTCCCTTTGCCCCGCTCAGTGTGTGTAAATCTGTTTCGGCTCGCTGAACGCTGGCCAAACAAGGTCTTTTGGATGATTATAAACTCCAAATGGATAACGGCGAAAATGCCAGAACAGGACAGCTTCATTTGCAACATAAGATTTAAATTTCGCTGCAGGAGTTTTGCTGATTTAATGCAGTCATAGGACATTTTATTTTTATCTGAATATTAATATGGGACATTCAAAAACTTTGAATGGACAATCAATGTAAAAGATGTGTAATTTCGCTTACACTTTATTTTAAGGTGTCCTTGTTACAGTGTAATTATACATTAATCACACATTAAAGTAATATTTGTTAACTATGTGTACTTGACCATGTGTATAAGAACTTTTGAGATTGAGTCATTTTATGACTAACTACACTGTAAAAAAATATTGAAATATTCATATTTCATCACAACATTTTTTCAACGTAACAATCAACTCAGATAACATACTATTTTGAGTTTCTGTTGATTAAACCAATCTCCAACAATATTTCTTTACAGTGTACATGTAACGTGTAACAAGGACACTGTAAAATAAAGTGTTAACATTCACCATTTATTTATCTTTATTAATGTTAGTTAATAAAAATATAACTGTTAATTGTTAGTTCATCTTAGCTCAGGTTCATTAAGTATTAACAGATACAACTTTTAATTGTAAGTATTTTTCATTGTAAGTTAGGCTAACTAATATTGTAAACTAATGTTAACAAATGGAACCTTATTGTAAAGAGATATAAAATATGTTGTTTTTTTTTGCACACAATTGTTCCGTTCTCTGCTGCGGTGCTTCGGTTTCAGATGTGTGGTCTCACCTCTTGTGACCCCCATGTGACTTAACAGCTTGAACAGTGAATCTGGCCGATAATCAGCGAGCTGCGTCCGAGGACCAATCGTCTGTCTTTCCTCAGTTAGAAGATGATGCAGTCCTGCCTAATGACAGATAGGGCCTGGGAAAATCACCAATAATTACCACCATCATCATCCGCAATATTTCACTCTACCTAGCAGAGCAACTATTGAGAGCTGCATACACTGAGAGCGATGGCCTCATTGGACATGAACACAAATAGTTCATGGAATCCAAGATTTACAGCGTGATGCAGAAGTAATGGATGTTTTCCCAGTACAATAACTTCTCTCCTAACAGAGGAGTAGGAGAGAAGTGAAGACATTTAATGAGCTTTGGGTCTGCTTTAGAACATTGTGAGATATGGTTTCATTAATGTGGGGGGGGGGGGGGGATTATTTGCTAATAAAAAGCACTTGGCTGGTGGGATAAAATAAATAAATTTAATAATATAATATAATATAATTCATGTAATATAAATATATAGTGTATATATTTCCTACATATATATATATATGTGTGTGTACTGTGTATAATTATTATGTACATATAAATATCCACTTGTGTATGTATATATTTAAGAAATATTTGCATGTATATAATGTATATATATTTAAATCATTTATATTATATATAAATATACATATTGTTTTGTAAATATATACATGCGTGTGTGTGTATTTATATATACATAATAATTATACACAGTACACACACATATATATAAATAATATATAAATATTAAGAAATATTTGCATGTATATAATGCATATATATTTAAATAATTTATAATATATATAAATATACATATTGTTTTGTAATTATATACATGCATGTATGTATATATTGTTTTGTAAATATATACATGCATGTGTGTGTATTTATATATACATAATAATTATACACAGTACAGACACACACACACACACACACACACACACACACACATATATATATATATATATATATATATATATATATATATATATATATATATATATATATATATATATGTGTGTGTACTGTGTATAATTATGTATATATAAATACACACACATGCATGTATATATTTACAAAACAATATGTATATTTATATATAATATAAATTATTTAAATATATATACATGCAAATATTTCTTAAATATATACATACACAAGTGGATATTTATATGTACATAATAATTATGCACAGTACACACACACACACACACATATATATATATATATAATGTAAACACAAACTTTTTGGATGCGATTAATCACGATTAATTGATATGACAGCACTTAATATAATATAATATAAAAATAATTAATATAATATAATAATAATTAATATAATATAATTAATATAATAGTGTTTAAAAAAGTTATGTTTAAATTTAAACCTAATGTGCAAACATCCAGACAAATATGGTGTATTTATAAAAAATATTATTATCAATGATTATTATATAAATATGTAATTTATTTATACATATTTTTTATATATTTATATTTTATTTATAATTTTCATCTTTAATGATTTCATTTATTATATTTTTGGTAAATATTTATAATATAATTATATTTGTCCAGGAGTCTGAACATGCTTTTTTTAATTTAGGAAATATATTTTGTTAACGTTTAACTATAATATACAATAAGGTGATCAGTTGCTTTTTTTGTGTGCTAATATTTGACCATGAAACAGTCCCTTTATACTTTGAGTGGCAGTTCTGAGGTTATGGAGTCCATTTGCTCTCTAAAACTTTCTGTTCACTTTACCTCATTGTAATTTGTGGATTCATCAGCCTTTGTGTCATAATTGCAGTATCTGTCTCCAATTCATGGCCTTTAACCACAATAATAAGCTCCCCAGGTGAGTCCATGTCCACCAAAAGACAGTTGAGACATTATTAAAATGTCTTTGTCTGTTGCTTTTGAACCTTTGTGACCAGTGGGTCCATGTGAACGGCCCGTGATGGCCATCCTCTCACGCAGGTAATATACCCCAGTGACCTATTAGATGATGTACTGTCCATCGAAGTACCTGTTCACAATCCTCACCTCAATAACACCCTAATGAATGAGGCCTGGTCAGTAATTGCTCCTGTTGTTGCCCTTGAAGCCTTTCTCCAGGTGTGACACAAGTAGCCAAATGAGGTTGCACATCAGGGTTAGTTAGCGCTGGTGTGAGACTTTAGCCCATAGTGGTGGGGAGGACTGACAGGGGACATTATCATCAGCAGTGGTCAGTAGGTGTGAAAGAGTTGACCTAAGCGCTTTAGGAAAGCCCTTCCAAATATATGATCACATGCATGTACAAATCATGCACACACATATTCCAGCTGTTGCAGTATACAGTATGCCAGCAATAAATAGCTCTGAAGCAATGATGCACATATTGGTAAAATTGTAAGGTTTTGTTTTATTTTATTATTTTATTTTACTATACACTTTTTTTTAGGATATTTATTATTATTTTAAAAAATAGATTTATTTTATCAATGTTTATGATCAGAATTAATGGACACAAAATGTGATGTTTTGCTTTATTTTATGATTTCTTCTGTCAACATTTATGATCAGATTTGGGTGATTCAAATGTATTTTATTTTATTTATTTGTATACAGTATATGCATGCATTATAGCTCAGACACAATCATACATATGATCGTAAAATTGTAAATGTTTATTTAATTTATTTATTTTTAAAATAGATTTATTTTAACAAAATATATCATAATTAATGAACACAAAATGTGATGTTTTGTTTTATTTATTTATTTGATCAGCATTTACCATCAGAATTAGTTGACTCAAAAGTTACTTTATTTATTTATTAATATAGTATAGTATAATATAATATAATATAATACAATTAATATAATATTATTAATATAATATAATAATTAATAGAATAGAATAGAATAGAATAGAATAGAATAGAATAGAATAGAATAGAATAGAATAGAATAGAAGAAGATGTCTACACTTCTTTTGACAGCTTTGTCCTACAGAGCATTAGCATTAGTTTTATAGCATTGTGGCCCTGGTGATGATCAGTTATTGATTAGATTGAGGGTTAAACCTAAACTGTACCCTCCCACTAATCATGAGCTGACCCAGTGGATTCCAATCCCCTCTCCCCTGAGACCCCACCAAGGTCCTGCAGTCCTGCCATTCTTACCAATCCACGTCATTAGGGCGTGAATCTGCTTTACTGATACATGTTCATTTCATTTACATTCAAGAGCAATGCCTTTTTATTCTTTATGACTGTCTGCTTGTAAGTAATATGCCATTTTACAGTATCAACACCAATAGCCAGAGAAAATATTGTATTATTGGTGTAATTTTTCAAAATGTATTACTTTGTGTCAGATGATTATAGACAAACAAATTATAATTAAATGAAAGTGGATATGTAAATATTCATACTGGAATCTCTATATCTGGTTGTAGACTTTATCTTGGCGAATCTGAGCACAGTTTGTTGAGATCTCTGAGACGGAGGAACTACAAGATTTCAAGGGCCTTTTCTCATTATAAAAATAAGAAACCAGAGATTTGTCTTAAGGCAAGACACCACAGGTGAATGAATGTTTTTAACTAAATATTGAAGAAGCACAGTACATTAAGATGATCTGAATGTTATGCTTAAATATTACAATAAAGTGAGAAATTATATAATTAAATATGCACTGATTTGAATACATTTGAACAGAAATGTGAACATTGGATAAAGCCACATTTTGGGTATATTGTTTTATCACTCAATAAATAAAAAATACTGTCAGCCAGAAAACAAATGTTCACACTGTTTTTAGGTATGTTCTAATCAGGTGAATGATATATGAACAAACCCCTCTGGTGTATGTAAGGGCTGCTGAAGTAGAGATTTCTGTGTATTTTAAATGTTTTCTTTCTACTAGTCTGAAAGAAGACATGTTATGGAAGCATAATAGCCTAAAATCTCAAAACTGACCAGTGTATTTAAAAAAAAAAAAACATGGTTTTGCCTGGAATGTCTTGCCTTCATTTTTAGGAGAAACTATTAAGATATTAATGAGATTTAAGTTATACGTTTTCTTTGCTATATGGATAGATTATTTATTTGAATAAGCGTGAAAGCTGCCATCCGAATCCCGGTAGTGACCAAACAAATGGACCGAGACCATTTTCTTCTCAGCCCAATTCCAAATGAACTCGAGTGAAATATGAACACAACACGGACAATCTAAACAAACCAAAAACAGGACTTGATGTCACATGATGTGACCCTAAAAGGACAAAATGCTTAACCTGGTTATTCTCATCATAGGAGCTACACTCATAAAGGGATAGTTCACCCAAAAAAAAAAAATTATCCCATACTTTACTCACCCTCAAGCCATCCTAGGTGTATATGACAATCTTCTTTCAGTTATATTAAAACATGTCCTGGCTCTTCCAAGCTTTATAATGGCAGTGAATGGCAGCCCAAAATTTGAAGCCCAAAAAAGTGTATCCATCCATTATAAAAGTAATAGACACGGTTCTGGGGGTTGATAAACGAAGAAAGTGTATCACCTCTCGCAGTTCAAAACACTTACTCTACATTCGACGTCATCGGCAGTTAAATTTTTCCTTAAGTTGAATACGTAAGGTGGTCCGCCAGAAGCTAGATATTTTTCATTATAAAGTGTTAAATATGGATATTTTCCAAAAAACACATCGATACGCTTCAGAAGGCCTTTATTAACCCCCCGGAGCCGTGTGGATTACGTTTATAATGGATGGATGCAATTTTTTGGAGTTTAAATTTTGGGCTGCCATTTACATCCATTATAATGCTTGGAAGAGCCAGGACATTTTTTTTTATATATAACTTTATATATAATTTTTATTTTTGGGTGAACTATCCCTTTAAAAAAAAGGTTCCAAAAGGGGACAGGGACAACCTTGTCATAGAGGAACCATTTTTGGTTCCCCAAAGAACCTTTCAGTGATCAGTTTTTAAAAGAACCAGTTTTATCTCATTCACGCTTACATATAAAAAAAGGTTCTTTATTGGCATTAATGGTTCCATGAAGAACCCATCTTTGGAAACTTTTCATTCCACAAAAGATTCTTCATTGTGGAAAAAAGTTATTTCACTCTTAAAAATAAAGGTTCCAAAAGTTTTTTTTTAAAAGCATAGAAGAACCATTTTAGGTTCCCAAAGAACCTTTTTTTCCTTAGTGTGTCATTTTATGATCCTAAAGAACGTTTTTATACATTAAAGAACCTGTTGTGCAATAAAAAAGTACCATCATACAGTCACCATGATTTTGCCAAGTAAGTTGATCCTGGAACAACATTCCTGTCAATAAATTTTTTTTTCTGGGTTTTAATTCTGTTCCTACCTCTAAAACTAAACCATAAGTTATCCCTAAAATCAGAGGGAAATGATAGGTAAATAACACTGATGTAGACGCACCTAACGCTGGTTGTAGCCTAAACTGAAAATAAACTGTAAACTTGTCCCTCAAATCTGATTGGTTGATTGAAATGTTGTTCCAGGATCCAATGTTGTTTGCAAAATATATATGTCATAAAAGCTGCTCAGTGTTAAAAAGTGACCGTGTGAATACTAAGCGAACCAGGACTAAATGTATCATTTTCTTTTTTTGGTCCAGACCAAAAGAATCAAGAGAACCGAACTACAAATGTAAACACACCCTAAAATTCGATTCACTGAATATATTCTCCATATTCCTCTAGATTAGTCATAATCTCTGTCGTATTATCCAGCCCTGAGTATGCATACATGCAATTGAGAGCAGAATGGATGTTCATGCATAGCTAGAGAGGCTGATCAGACTGGGACCGGGCTCAGGTACACCCTCAATCCATTCTCATAGATCTGTTAGTTTGTCTGATCACTTGATCAATACCATATAACCTCAGAAGGTTTATTTAGGCTTGCGACTCTAGTATTAGTAATATAAACACAGAACAAAAAGAAACGCGCTGATCTGTTTTATTACGGATCAGGAACAGATGCAGGAGCAGCTAATCATTGGGCCATTGGACCGCCACCGGGAGGGAGCAGAATCCCCACATGGGCCTTTTACACAGCCAAACCCAGACATCAGATCAGATCAATAAGATCCTTGGCAGTGCTTACATGCCTCTTCTTTCACCCGCTCATCTCTCTCTCTCACACACACACACACACCAGAGTTCATTGAATTCTTCCACTGTTTGGAAAACAGATACTACAGCGCTGTAAATATAGCCTTATACATGATGAGATATCAATAACACATTGAGTTGAGTTGTCACGCTGAAGAGATGAATGAGACCATTAGAAGCTGTTAATAGTGTGTAGGCAAGAAAAAACAAAAACTAACTGAGCTTCACACTTTGTGGTGATCTCAGTTAAGCAAAATTATTCTTCTACTACATGGCGGCATCTTATGAAATGTTCACAGATTCGATTAAAGACACACAATATGCACACAGTATTTAAAGGAATAGTCCCCCAATGAAGTATTTGAGGAATGTTGGTAACTTTTACTGACTCTTGACTTTCATTGTATGGAGAGGAAAACATTTTTTTAAATGCTCCACAGAAGAAAGTTCAGTTATTCATGTTTCAGGATGAGGAAATTATTACAGAATTTCCACTATTCCTTTAGGCTTAATGACATAGAAGTTTAAAGTGTGAAACACATACAGTGACAGAAATATATGGCTTAAGAATGAATCATTTCTTGGCACTTTTGGCCATAAAATGTATACTTTTCACACTCAAACTAGTAACAATGTCTAACTGAAAATATACATAGACAATAAGTGTTTAAATGATTAATTTTTTTCTACAATTTGTTTATTTAGATACAGTAGAGACTGTAATGTAACAGTCAAAATATATTTTATATACAGAGAAAATAATAATAATAAAAGAAAGGAACACATACACTCAAAAAATAACTCTAAAAAATATTTTTTAATATAATTAATATAATTTAAAAAAGGTTTATTAATATTTAGCTAATAAGATTACACTCTAAAAAATGCTGGGTTGTTTCAGCCCATGTTTGGGTCAAATATGGACAAACCAAACTGTTGGTTTAATTTTTTTAATACATTTTTTTAACCCAACGGTTGGGTTCGTCCCAACCCAAACATGGGCTGAAACAACCCAGCATTTTTTAGAGTGTAATCTTATTAGCTAAATATTAATAAACCTTTTTTAAATTATTTCATAATTTATGTTAAAAGTGGGTCTGAGTCTCTGAGATGAGGGTAATAAAACCTATACATTAAATCGTTTGGTATAAGATCCCATTAGTTAACATTGTAGCATTAAAGGTGTCATAAACTGGCTTTTTAATTTTTTTTTATACTGTTGTCTGAGGTCAACTTATGACGTTCGCATTCACGTTCAAAAATATCATAATTTATAAGTAATAGGCTATTTTCTACCCTGGTTTTGAGGCACTCTCCTAAAACGCTCTGTTTTTATGGGCGTGCCGCACTGGGAAGTAAATGGCCACTGCTATGATTGGATAAGATTTGCATATTTAATGAGCTTCGGCTCCCCTGTCAGTACATGTGGGAATTGTTTTGAAAGCATGTGGGAAAACGGCAACCGGTATGAATCGCCCACAGGGCATACAAAATATCTTTATCAAACAAACACAATGATTTATCTCTCATCCACCCGCGATTGATTGGAATGTTATTTTTTTATTACTTGTTCAGCCCGATCGGTGGATATAACCACGAACTGTGCACACACACACACACACTGCAGAGTCAGACAAATCACTTCCGCGATTGTATTTTTCCTTCAAATATCAAGTCAAGAGAGTGAACAACGCACATCAAGAAAGGAATGTTATTTAACTGTTTAAGATAACCCGTCGGCAGGCTGGGCTTACGTTTTGGTAGCCCGTCTGAAAAACACATAGCCCCAAGACATTGGGCTTTGGACACTGGCCCATACATGTCCGAGTCACTGGCCTATACATGTCCGAGTCTGATCCCGAATCGCAATGAACCAACAACACCTCAAATAAAGGATTCTTCAGCCTTTGACAGCGTGCTATGGTATGTTCAGTTAGACATGTACACATAATCAATAGATATCAAACGATCTGTAACAATGCAATACTATCTAAAAAATCTAAAAAAATATTTTTTACTCACACAAGTGTGTTGCTTCATTCATTCATGTAATCTCATCCTGTCTGCAAATCTAGTCTCTTGTTTACAAACGAATCTGTGGTTAAATGAAGGAACAGACGCGCAATGTCTTCCCCACGTGAGCTGGATATTCATTAAAAATAAAGTTCATCCATGCATTCATAATATTGGAATCCGAATGAAGCTTATGCTGTATGTTTATTGCCTAGAAGTTCGATCCGGTTTAGCTCCATGTAGGCCTGTGATATGTCAGTGGTACGAGTCTGTGAGCGGGGCTACAGAATCAGGCGTTGTTCTTTTTCTGTTGAGGCGGTGTTTCACCACACGATGACGTCAAGGTGTGGCATATTCTGAGATCTCTTGTTTGCTAGGCCTGGTGTCAATAAAAGCTTTTCTTTGACTAACAAGGAAGTTTTCAGCTCTGAAACTTACTGGATATTATTATATTACCATGACCTTTCATATATCAAAAGCTCAAGGGAAAGTTGATTTCTCAATTCATGACCCCTTTAATTACATTAATTAACACTTAGCAATTCATTTGTTACAGTATTTATTCATCTTGGTTAATGTTAGTTAGTAAAAATACAACTGTTTGTTGTTACTACCAATAGTTTTAATGTGACCTTCGTGTTGAAAATCCACTGTAATTTTACATAAAATACCATCTACACTGAAAATTCATTGGAAAAAAAAAATCATATGAAAGTCTTGGCTGAGGAAGGCTAACCAAAGATTTCTTGTGGTTTGATGGATCTGTCCAGTTTTATTTGTTAGTCTAACTTTGGTGCGGCCCGTTATTCATTTGTCAGCCAACTGTGCCTTACATTGATCCTCATACAATCATTGACAGGGAGCTTGGAGTGCTCAATCAGGAACTGCAGCTGAATGACAGTTTCACTTCTTCACATCCATTTGTTAAGCAGCATTTCCAGCTCATAATACGTGTGCCACTCACATCCTTGGCAAAGTGTGCCCTCCAACACACGAATCACAATAGGCAGCCGTCACAATGGCTGTGTTTTGCGGGCGGCACATGGCTGTGGGTTTTTAGAGTGCCATATAGAAGTCGAACCCATTGTGCTCGGGGTTTCCTCTGTTTATCCTCACACTGGCTGTCATTCTGCTAATTGTGTCCCTTTCAGGGCTTTGTAGATCAGCACACTTCTGGACCCGAGTGTGAAAAGAAGAAGGGGTGGGGGGAGGGATACTGGAGTCGGGTAGCTCTGGCCCCCTGAACGAGGGTCGGGCACGTGCGCTCCACAATGCAGCCTCCAGATTAGGGGCTGAACAAAAAGCCGGGCGAACTGTAATTACACAGCAAACAGCTCTGAGGGTGAATGGGGGGACTGACACTGCTCCATTGGCAGCTGTGCTTCAAGCAGCCTCTTACAGTAAGCAGGGGAGGAGAGGAGGTGGAGTGGACACACGCCATATGCCTCCCCTTTCCCTGCACAAACACACTCAGACACAGCGCATGGCCTCCATAAGTCTGAGACCACTAGTGAAATGTTTCTGCTCTGTATTCTTTTATCATTGAATACAAGATTGAAAAGTGGACTTCAGTATGTCTTAGTAGTTGGTTTGTCCCTCTTTTGCTTTAATGACAGCAGCTTTTGTGTTGCATGGACTTCAAAAGTTTGTGTAAAACCTAATGCTCATGTTGTCCAGCATGATTTGAAAACATGTTCTTTTAAGTCCTTGTTTCTAAGTGTCCTCATAGACATTAAATATGAATAAAATATCTTTTTTCAAAAAACAAAACAAGGTAATGACATAAAAAAAAAATCTGGTTCTCAAGATAAAGAGCATTGTTAGTTTTAATGGAATCCATAACTGTACCAAGATTCACATGCTCAATGCCACAAATGTGATTATTTTGTTGACATAATGACCTAGAAATAATGCAGAAACTTTTCTTCTTTTTTAATATACAGTGGGGAGAACAAGTATTTGACACACTGCCGATTTTGCAGGTTTGCCCACTTACAAAGCATGTAGAAGTCTGTAATTATTTATCATTGGTACTCATCAACTGTGAGTGACGGAATCTAAAACAAAAATCAAGAAAATCACATTGTATGATTTTTAAATAATTAATTTGCATTTTATTGCATGACATAAGTATATGATCATCTACCAACCAGTAAGAATTCCGGCTCTTACAGACCTGTTAGTTTTTCTTGAAGAAGCCCTCCTGTTCTCCACTCATTACCTGTATTAACTGCACCTGTTTGAACTCTTTACCTGAATAAAAGACACCTGTCCACACACTCAATCAAACATACTCCAATCTCTCCACAATGGCCAAGACCAGAGAGCTGTGTCAGGGAAAAAACATCAGGGAAAAAATTGTAGACCTACACAAGGCTGGGATGGGCTACAGGACAATAGGCAAGCAGCTTGGTGAGAAGGCAACAACTGTTGGCGCAATTATTAGAAAATGAAAGAAATTCAAGATGACGGTCAATCTCCCTCGGATCAGCCCAGAACTACACGGCAGGACCTGGTCAATGACCTGAAGAGAGCTGGGACCACAGTCTCAAATAAAACACACTACGCCGTCATGGATTAAAATCCTGCAGCGCACGCAAGGTCCCCCTGCTCAAGCCAGCACATGTCCAGGCCCGTCTGAAGTTTGCCAATGACCATCTGGATGATCCAGAGGAGCAATGGGAGAAGGTCATGTGGTCTGATGAGACAAAAATAGAGCTTTTTGGTCTAAACTCCACTCGCCGTGTTTGGAGGAAGAAGAAGGATGAGTACAACCCCAAGAACACCATCCCAACCGTGAAGCATGGAGGTGGAAACATCATTCTTTGGGGATGCTTTTCTGCAAAGGGAACAGGACGAATGCACCGTATTGAGTAGAGGATGGATGGGGCCATGTATCGCGAGATCTTGGCCAACAAACTCCTTCACTCAGTCAGAACATTGAAGATGGGTCGTGGCTGGGTCTTCCAGCATGACAACGACCCGAAACACACAGCCAGGGCAACTAAGGAGTGGCTCCGTAAGAAGCATCTCAAGGTCCTGGAGTGGCCTAGCCAGTCTCCAGACCTGAACCCAATAGAAAATCTTTGGAGGGAGCTGAAAGTCCGTATTGCCCAGCGACCGTCCCGAAACCTGAAGGATCTGGAGCAGGTCTGTATGGAGGAGTGGGCCAAAATCCCTGCTGCAGTGTGTGCAAACCTGCTCAAGAACTACAGGAAACGCATGATCTCTGTAATTGCAAACAAAGGTTTCTGTACTAAATATTAACTTCTGCTTTTCTGATGTATCAAATACTTATGTCATGCAATAAAATGCAAATGAATTACTTAAAAATCATACAATGTGATTTTCTGGATTTTTGTTTTAGATTCCGTCACTCACAGTTGAAGAGTACCTAATTACAGACCTCTACATGCTATATATATATAGCTTATTTACTAATTTCAATAAAAACTGTTCAGTGTTCAAAATCCATATTTTTTATTATTATTATTTAAAAGTTTAAATATATTTGTAATAAAACACATTTTTAAATACGATTTTATTTATAACATTTGTTTAGTTACATGTTTTAATATTTGTTATAGGTTTTCCTTTTCCTTTTATATTGATTTCTTTTCTTTTTATTAATTTCTCAGGTTCAAATGAAAACAAGAAAACACAGATTTTCAATGTGGCCTCCTTTCAGACTGTAAGATCCTCTACCTTTAACACATAGCTAGTTTTAAAAACACAAACCACGTGCAAAATGGTATAGTATGTAGGCTATAGTTTAGTATAAATGGTTAAAAAGAACATGTGCATGCTTGCATATGAACAAACGCAATGTATCTACTAAATTGTTGCAAAATAGAGCATTAAAAAAATTATTAGCAGGTAATCACAATATTTAACCAGAGCTGTAACCACATGTGCACTACAAAATCAATTTGATCTTTCCTGCTGTGAAAGAAGTTCATACAGCATTAGTTGGTGTAAAAACCAAATGTGATCAGTGACAGCTTTATGTAACAGACTGTAAGCTCCGGTTTTAATAGGTGTGACTAATGACGGCCTGATATTTCCTACTCGATGCTAATTTGTGGAGGGGGCTTAAGCCAGCACTAGAATCTGCTTAAGCTGGTGAAATAAGGGATAAAGTTGCAGAGAGGTTAAAGACTAGAGATGAGGCAGCATGTTGGTTAGACTGCACTGAAGCACACTAGGGGAGCTATTGAAATGCAGCGCGACTGGCTGAGGCTAATTAACAGTAGGGTCCAATTTACAGTACAGGTGGAGCAATTAGAGAGATGGAGCCTGTAAGCAGAAACACAGTGGTTTTAGGGCACACAATAAGTCAGTATGGGGCAAATAAAACTGTGGACACATGACGGTGTCATTTGGTAATGCGGGTCTCTCTACACAAACTGTAAACACTATAAACTAAATGAGCAGCCATTGGCTAAAGTGACAGCATGAGCCGTCAGGGATCTATCTATCTATGATTAATAAGCTATGACAACATATTTTTACATTACTCATCAAAATAAGTTAAGCAATTTTCAACTTAATTTTTTTTTTTACAAGTTTCAACTCATTTTTTAAGTCAGTTTAATGGCATTTAAGTTGAAATTACTTAAACATCCAAGTTGATTGTACTTAAAAATTTGTATATTTGTAAAAGAAATATAGCAACATACATGCTGCTGTCTAATGTTATTAGTATGCAAATACAGTACCATTCTAAATATTAAACATTGTTTTTTTATATATACAGTATATATTTACATTTATGCATTTAGTAGATGCTTTTATCCAAAGCGACTTACAACTTGGGGGTACAATAAGCGATTGGTCGTGAAAATATATATATATATAACATTAGACAGCAGCATGTTGTTACTTTTTTTAAACATACTGCAAAACGCACACACACACACACACACACACACACACACACACACACACACACACACACACACACACACACACATGTTTGTTTTTGTGAAATGTGAGGACATTCCATAGGCGTAATGGTTTTTATACCATACAAACCGTATTTTCTATCCCCTTACACTGCCCCTGCCCCTAAACTTAGCCCTCACAGGAGACTGTGCAGTTTACTTTCTGTGAAAAAAAACTTGTTCTGTGTGATTTATAAGCATTTTGAAAAGTGAGGACATGGGGAACGTCCTCATATTTCACCCTCTTTTTGTAATACCTATGTCATACCCATGTCATTATACACATTTGTGTCCTGATATTTCACGAAAACATGCCCACACACACACACACACACACACACACACACACAACTTGCTAAACTTTGGGTTAAAAGGACCCCTATCTTGGGGTTAAAGTCTAAAACTCATTGGTATTAATGATTCATTAGGAATATCCACACAAACAACATTAAAATCAGCTCAATCGCTTGATTAATGGATCATCTAAGCAGTCATCAGCGTTTTTGTTTGTTCACGTTAAACTTTGTGTTATTTCCTTATAGAGTGACAAGGGAAGTCTCTCATTCATTGTCATTGAGCTCAGACGATCAGATCAGCCCACACCCTCTCTCACATTGTTCCACAGGAGATGGACTTAAAGCCCAACCGTCCCCACCTGATCCTGATCACCACGGCCTGAAGGCTCCATTGAAATAACTAGGCCTTTTAGACTTGCTACTTTAAGCTCCTCTGGAGTAATTATGCATTCATGTGCGCGTAATTGGCATCCACGAATATGAAATACTTGGTGGGCCCTTAAACACTGTTAGGATCTTTGGATGTCGCCCTTGTCAGACAAAGCCTGGAGGTGTTACCCCATTTCCATCTATTTAGAGTGCTGGGAAGAGGTTGAAACAGCCCTGTGTTTACAGTAAACTTTAGGGAAAAATGCTGAGTGCTACTGAACTGCTCTTCACCCACTTATTAGTATCTACAACCCCCACCCCACCCAGCACCAGCCATCAATAGCTGGAGTCTTAATTAAACAAGCAGATGCAGGATTGTCAATCATACGCAGAGACAAGATTGTAACAGTCTAATATACAACGTTCTGCTGGGCATTTTGTTCCCCTGACATTACTGTAAGCTCTGGAGGAGAAATCACGTGAAAGAAATGCACACGCAAACTATCATGGTAATAGCATTCCACTTTATCTTCGATTGTATGTGGTTCTCTATAAAGAGTTATCATGTATTTTGTTATTTTTTGTTTGTTTGTGTATTTATTTTTTGAGTCACACAAAAATTCACTATAGTCTACTTGTACATTGACAATAATAGAACTTAAAGGGATAGTTCACCCAAATTTACTCCCTCATGTTGTTTGAAACCTGTTTGAAGTTCTTTTCTTCTGCTGAGAACAAATGAAGATATTTTAAAGAATGTGGGTAACCAAACAGGTCCTCATTGACTTACATAGTATTTATGCCTATGATTTATGCACACACACACACACTTAACATTATGACCAATAAGTTATGACAAAATATATTTTTACATTGCTTTAACTCCTCAAATTAGGTTAAGCAATATTCAACTTATTTTTAAGTTTATATATATATATATATATATATATATATATATATATATATATATATATATATATATATATATATATATATATATATTATATATCAGTTTAATGAAATGTAAACGAATGTTAAATGTTAATGAAACGTTGATTGTACTTAATTTAAGGCAACAATTTTATATATATATTTGTGTCTGTGTGTGTGTATATATATACAAACACACGTTATATTTACAAACTTTTATGTTAGATGCGATTAATAGCGATTAATCGATTTGACAGCACTAATAAATAAACAAAAAAATTATTTTAAAAAATATTTAAAAAACAGTAAAACAAATGTTTGAAACAAGGAAAATGAAAGAGATTTATTTATAATAAGATATCTTGAATAGGGTCAAAATAACAAACAAATATTAACTCTCCGTTCTTTATCATTTATATGAGAAAGTGGTTAAAAAGCCAGAATTATGCATGATTTTCAGGCCTTAAATCAAAAGCTTCTTGTCGAAAGGAGAGAGCTCAATTCCCACTTCTCCGCAGGATTTTGCTTTGCCTGCGTGGTGTCTTTGTCAAAAGCAGTTGTATGTTATCTGAGTAACAGAAACAGCCCTGGTAATCCTTTATGTGGCAGGACGCATAACTGTTCAAACTCCCCTGATAGTCAGTGTGGGGGTTCGCGGCGCTCCATTGTCATTGAGCAGCAGCTCACACAGTGTTACCATTGGATTCTTTGTAATGTGGCCTGCGTTTTTTGCATGACCATGAGGCCAATCTGCTTGAATTGCTGCGCTTGGTAAGGGGCCTATAGGTTTTCAATAAGGGTCTGTATTTCACTCACTTTCAACCGTTATGCTCCCGGCCTATATCTTTGTACTCAGTGTTAGTGTGTGCTGAGAGGAGCTGAAGGTGTGATGTTATTTTATTTGGAGTTAGACTAATTAGACCACATCTCTAAGAGTTTCATCCAGCTAATGATATTACCAGCCAAGACTAATTTAAGTGGGAGCCTTTCCATAAACGGCACTAAAGAACATCCAATCAGAGGACAGAAAGAGACTCGAAAGCCATTTACTGATGAGAGAATGAGTGAACTTTTTTATTGCTTTCCACCCTCTAATCCATAAGAATGGGAACAAACAGGGCAGCTGCTAATAATAATTACATTTACAGTGTTCTCACTGCAGTCACAAACATAGATCCTCTGTGGCCATAACGGAGGGAGAGAGAGTGTATGTTCGGGAAAGGCTTTGTCAAAAGCATGTATGATTTCCTTTAATAGTTACAGAGGCCCAGACACAGATTCATTAGTGATTCCTGTAAGGTCCATCATGTCAGGAGGGTTAACAGGAAGAGCGTCGGCCCTTAGGTACGGCAGTGGCTGCTCAAGGCCACACAGAGAGCTTTACTCACATCTGTCTCTATCTGTTCTCACTTTGCACCTCTTTCAGTCTGTTTCTCATCTCATATCATTACCAGTACCTCCCTGAATGTATTTGAGCTTTAATTGTAATTCTTTCAAGCGCTCACTCACAACATTTATATTAGTGTCTGAAACACGCATATACGGATGATTCTTCAATTAGGAAACATTTTCTAAAATGACCATTTTAGTTTTAAAGAATGGATTAGCTTCAAACGTGTCCCTTTTATTACCGTTTCCAGATGTTTAAGTGTTATCACGCTTAGAAGTAAAGTTTCTAAATGGTTCTGTTTCATATATATACAGTCAAACCAAAATGTATTCAGACACCTTCAACATTTTCTCACACAGTTTAATCGCTATAGTTTAGAAAAGGGTAATAAAATATGACAAGAATTCAGAACAAATTCATCTTGATAATGTCAGATAACTTTGATAGAAAGGTATGTAATGGATTACAATCAACCAATCAGCTGTTACATTTAAGTACACAATTAGATAATACCAATTTAGGTCAACCAATAACCAAGCAATGCTTTATTTTGTTCAGTATGTGGTGTAAAAGGTCACATTAGCAATTAAAGAAAAAAACACTTAAGCAAAACATGGTCAGGTCAAAGTGTCTGAATAATGTTGGTCCCAAATTTGTATAAATTGTACTGGTAGTTCACTGTATGAAGAGATTGCTATCCTCACTTACATAAATGAACTATAGTGTCCTGCACCCACTAGTAAAATATAACATCTGGTGTCTGAATAATTTTTGGTTTGACTGTTAACCTTTTTCCCATCATGGAATTTCAAATTGAATGAATCAAACAGCTCGTAAACATACTTTATTGCTAGAAACGAAAAAAGAAAAGGAAAAAAAAACTGTTATACATGACGGTATTGGGTTCTACATAGAACTCCACTGAACCTTTTTTTAGAGTGTATATTGCATATTTGCCAGAATTACTCTATTTCGGGCTAGTCAAAACATAATTCAAAACATCATAATTGTTCGTAAATATAGTTGTCAATTTTTATATTTGAAGACCAGAAATTTAATTAATTTTAATTTTCACTACATCATAAGAATAGCTTTGATTATAGCTTATTATTTGAGAATTTAAGTTCAGAAACAATCAATATTTCAGTACAATCAATTATTTATTTATTTATTTTTCTGCAAACAGAGAAATGTCAATACCATCATGCATTATATTAATCAGTAAGACTAGTCTTAAAACTTCAAATCTGGTGCCAGTTGCATAAGCCTAAGCATTAGGCCTATGGACTATGTTTGAAGTGTATGACCAGCTAGCGATTAGTCAAGGCGATCAGTGTTACTTTTTGTATCAAAATAGATCACGATACAGTTATGAACAGTCTTAAATAAAATAAAAAATTGATGACTAATTTGTAAAACTGGGCTTGGCCGTTTATGCAACCTGCCCCTGGTCAAAACTTTAGAAGTCAGTTTCATGAAACAGTTGGTGTAATTTGAACCCGAAAACTTAAGACTGGTTAGTTCTAACTATTTGCTAGTTGGTCAGATCTTTATTCCAGAACATGTGAATTTAAGTGTTCAGAAATTCTCCTAATGTAATAACCATTCAAATAATTGAGTTCAGTACTCACATTCATCAATGTGCCTCACTCTTCAACCGAAGTGATGTGATTAAGGCCACATGGACTCTTCCTCCATCTTCTGGTGAAATACAAAACTGCAAACAGACCAGAAAAGTCGAAAATCACAAATTCTGTTCTATGACCCAGCTATATTTATATTTAAGGTGGTTGCCTAGTTATCAGCTGAAAATGGCGCAAACAGGTTTGGGGCCTTTTCAGCTGATAACTAGCCAAACCACCTTAAATAGAGTGAATGCAGGCAAAGTGGGCCACTTTTTGTTAAACGTATACATACCTAGTTTTTTTTTCTTTATTACTTTTGTTTTGTTTAAGGTTAATGCTATTACCTTTATATTTAATTCTTTTTTTATTTATTTATTAAATTTTGATGTATGCCATAGCCTACTTACATAGCATTGATGTATATTTGATGTTACCTTTAATGGCTGCATTAATAAGGGTGATTTCGTTCCTTTGTGTATGTAATACTGAGTCTATATAATAATTAAAGCACACTGAAACACGAAATAGTCGGAAAAAGATGCTGAAAGACGATTTTTTTTTTTCTGAATTGCTTGCTTCGAGTTTTGTCCCTACGTAGGACCCGTATCAACTTAGTTCATCCAAAATGGCGACCACCACAGTTGGAAACGTGAGTTGTTCTTTAACGAAATATTTTTTTCCCCTTATTTGAACTTAGACATAGATGTGCTGTAATGGGATTGGTATATTATAGTTTTATCGTCGTTTTGCCATGGAACTGTTTGTTACTTCGCGGAAAAATTACAAGATGTGGTCTAATTCACGTTGGCTAACCTGAAAGCCTTTACGATCTCTGTTCTCTGCCAACTAGTTAAATGATGTAGTTTTCTTTTGCAGGATGTTATTGGCAATGACCTTCCCACTGCCGTTTGTCTACTTAACAGTCTCACAGAACAGGTCTGTAATGTCACAAAACATGAATATTATGATTTAGATGGACAGTATCACAATTGGATGTAATACAGAGATATGAGAAGAATATGGAGATGATGTGATGATGATTGACACTGATATATTTTCAGGTTGCTTCAGTAACAAGTCATGTCCGGGACTTGATAAAGAAAGTCAGAGAGAAAGCTTATCAGACTTCTAAGGTAGAACAATTCCCATGTTATTAAAATACACACACACTCGCACACAATGTGTATGACATTTCGTTTCCTTTTTTGCTCTAGGGTTTGTCTTTTCTGGACGTAAGATATCATCTGTTACTGTTTTATTTGCAAGACATCACTCATTTGATCAGTTTAAAGACAGAAGGAGAAAGTCTGAAGGACAACAGTGCCATCCAAAGGCTGGTCACCATAAGGACGGTACGACAAAAAGTGTCAAATACATTTTTCTAATTCTGTTAAATTTGCTGTGACATTATTCCCTAATCGTATATAACAAATCAACGTGTTCTCAGTTTTCCGAATTCTGCCTGTTCAAATACGATAATGCAATAAACTACATGTTTAATTAAGAAACCAACTTTATTTTTGTCCCCTGCCTTGGTTAATTTCCGACTCTGGTGCACAGTGGAAATTCACCTAGCGTATGCATCAGGTCACATCTGTTATAAATCAGTATACTACACAGTATACATATGCAGACTACCTTTAATGTGGTGCCTTTGCTAAAAGTGTATTTTCCCCCCTTTCTGTCTTTGCGGTATAGGTTTTGGAGAAGATGCGTCCCCTAGATCAAAAGCTCAAGTATCAGATTGATAAATTAGTGCGGACTGCAGTGACTGGCAGCATTGGTAAGCCTTCTGATGTTTTTGTCATTGATTGCACATATTAAGAACACTAAACTTCAAGTTTACTGACTTGAATTTCCTTTTCTTCCAGCTGAAAATGACCCTCTACACTTTCGCCCTAATCCTCAGAATCTGGTCAGCAAGGTAAAGTTGTTGTCATGTAATATAATGTATATTATGTAGTTTTAATGTTATATAATAAATTATTAATATATCCAGTATTGGTGAAAAGTTGGAAGTATTTTTTTGTTTTTGAAAGAAGTCGCTTATGCTCATCAAGCCTGCATTTATTTGATCTACAATACAGAAAAAAACAGTAATATTGTGAAATGTCATCAAATTTTAAAATAATAGTTTTCTATTTTAATATATTTTAAAATGTAATTTATTCCAGTGATGATCATTACTCCAGTCTTAAGAGTCACATGATCCTTCAGAAATCATTCTAATATGATGATTTAATATCAAAACAGTTGTGCTGTCTAATATTTTTTATAGCGATTCTTTTTTCAAGATTCTTTGACTAAAAAGTTAAAGAAGAACAGCATTTATTTAAAATACAAATGTTTTGTTACAATATATACACTACCATTCAAAAGTTTGGGATCAGTTATTTGCTAGAAAAGTTTTCTTTCCATTTTGAATAAATGGTGCTCTTTTTAACTTTTTATTCATCAATGAATTAAAAAGTATCACACGTTCCAAAAAATAAACAGCACAACTGTTTTCAACATTGATATTAACGGAGTATAAATCAGCATATTAGAAGGATTTCTGAAAGATCATTTGACACTGAAAACTGGGGTAAAATTCAGCTTTCCATCACAGAAATAAATTATATTTTAAAGTATATTAAATAGAAAACCATTAATGTAATATTTCACAATTTTTCCAGTGTTTTTGATCAAATGAATGCAGGCTTGATGTGCATAAGAGTCTTCTATTGAAAACGTATATATGTCTGGCCCAAAAAAGTTGCTCTTTGGATTTAAATAGGCAAATGCATAAGAGTCTATGATTGGATCGTTATTACTGGAATTATTATGCTTCTGGCATGTTATGTTTGGCATAACATCACTGCATTTATTTCACAATTTAAGCCTGATGAATCTTGACATTGTCATTCTGAAATATGGCCATAATGTGTCTTCCTACATGGTTTTTTAAGAAATGAAAAGCTACACACTCCATCAATTATGGTTAGAAGAACTGTTGCCAAACATATGACATGCTGTAATAATCACTGCAATAATGATTCAATCATAAGTTGTTAAGTATTTGCCTATTTAAATCCAAACAGCGGCTCTTTTTTTTTTGGCCGGGCAGTGTATATATCATTTTATTTAAAATTGATGAATTTCTTCCACAGCTCAGTCAATCTGAGAATTCAGATGATGAGGGCGAAGAAGGAAAAACAAAAGAGGAAAAAGAGCCTTCATCCGGCAGGAGATACGTCCCTCCTCGAATTGCTCCAATGCATTATGGTAAGTCCTTTTATTTTGTAGCAGTTCTCTTTATCTTTAGGATTCAGATGTAGAGACATGATTGCAGTTAATGGCGATCCCAAACCCTCCGCTGTCCATTCGTAGATGGAGACATAACAGAAACAGACCGGCAGAAGGAGCGCATTGATAAACAGAAGAAAGCGGCACTCCGCAGCTCTGTGATCCAGGAGCTCCGGCAGCAATACAGCGACGCTCCGGAGGAGATCAGAGACCGCAGAGACTTCCAGACTGAACGGGAAAGCCGAGAGGAGCTGAACAGGTACATGATGTGGAGATTCTAGATAACATATGGTATTTTGAACCTCATATCAGGGTTTAGATTACTTTTAAATACATTAGATTATTACGTAAATTAAGCACTTGACAATATATAAATATCATCAAGTAATATTAAATGTTATATAAAAATATTTTCTAAAAGGAAAAACTACGAGGAGTCCATGATGGTCCGTCTCAGTATGACACGGGAGCAGAGGCTCAGGAAGAGAGGAATGATGGGAATGGCGTCACAGCTGAGTAACATCACACGATTCGGGGACATCACTGTTCTGACAGGGGGAGAAGCACAGGTGAGCTGGACACTGGCATCATGGTTAGTTTTTCATATCTTTCAAAAGTTCCAGTTGCAGGTGCAGTATGTGTATTTCTGTAACAGCTGAAATCCACTCATTTATATGGAAGCTTGTTTCCACCACGGAATAAAAAAGGTAATTGCTAGAAAGTCAGAATTGCGAGTTATAAAGTCAGAATTGTGAGCAATAAACTCGCCATTCTGAGAAATTCTCGCCATTCTTTCCCCCCCTCAGAATTGGACTTTATATCTCACAATTGGGTGTTATAAAGTTAGAATTGAGAGATAAATTCTGTTACTTTATATCTGGCAATTCTGAGAAAAAAATTGCCAGATGTAAACTCACAATTGACCTATCGGTAAGCCCTGCCCCCCCCTTAGTTACTGTTGCTAACTCAAACAAACAAACGGAGTTGCTTACAGTTTTACAATGAACTGTCAGTGTGAAAACCTTATCCCAAGATGTTTTTGGACACAGAATCTAGCGGACCCCGTCTGAATGATGGCCAAACTTAACTGATGGTTTATGAAGTTTATTACATCGTTTTTCACTCCAAAAAAATCCCTGTAAAGGCCTGTTCACACCGGGACGATTTTCGTTTAACACCTCATGACTAAACAAAGGGCACCATTGTGAGTGTGCACACCGACGCGCAAAACAGCAGGCATAAAAGCGTCATTTAAAAAAAAACGCATAGGGTAAATTTTTTTTTTGACGCGTTAAAAACTGGCCGACCAATAAGATTGGCGCTTTTGTTCACGTGGCTGGAGCTGCTGAAGTGACAGTAAAACACGACTTGGTGGCGCTCAAGCACAAAACGCTCTTGCTGAGCTCACATTGATACGAAGTAGACAAAGAAGAAGATGAGCTGCTAATGCTGCTTGCCAGATGGTTAAAAAGTGTGTGAATGGTTTTGTCCATAGACATATGTCTATGGTTTTGGCAAGCACGTAAATACTGTCTCTCTTCTTCTTCTGTGCGACAAGCGAGTGTCAGAAGCGTAAAGTGCTGCAGCACCACCTTGTGTACCGGGAGCGCATCTACTGAATGTGCACGATCACTCGGCGCATCGCCAGTGAAAATCGCTTGGGTGTTAACACTCAAGACACGCTGAAAAACGCTGGCGATAAGCGCGCAAGATATTCGTCCCGATGTGTACAGGCCTTAAGAGTTGAATTATCATTAACATACACAGCAAATTACACAAAAACACTCATACAACTAACAGTAAACAAACATATACAGACCGTATGCCTTTTCAGGGGTGCTAATAAACTGTAAACTTTGTATCTGAAAACAACTCAGATAAACTGCTAGCTCTCCCTTTCACTGCCCGTAGACTATAATACCCATCAAAATAGGAGTCCTCCTTAGTAAGACAGATAATGCAGACCTTAAACATATCGAAACTCACAGAAATATCAAAAATATATACAAAAACAAATTAGACAATAAATCACAAAAAAGTCTTTGACACAGTAGGACCACCTCTCGCCGAGGAGCATTCAAGTGGAAGATTAAATTGGAAGCTAGGGTTTACAGATCACAATGCAAACGGGAGAAGCCTCATTACGGTCGTCACGATCACAGATGACAACATCCAGGATCAACACTGTTCATGTACTGCAGGGTAAAATTAAATTAATTTACATTTAACCAGTTTCAGTTTAATATGGAGAGGCACTGAAATGTAGACCTTTGTTTATGTTTTTGACCTACACTGTTAACGTTACATGATGTGAGAGGTTAGTTATATCGGTTTGTATGTTAGCAGGGACTAATTAACTTTAATCGTAACTTAATGAGAGTATGACCACCATAAAATCCTCTCAGGATACTTGGAATCAGTGTTACAGTACCTCAGACACATCGTTTAACCATTTTTGTAGCATAAACACCATCAAACCGATGAGAGCTGCGGATTTTCCAATGTTTCTCTATGACTACGTTTACATGGACAGCAGTAATCTAATTATTGACCTTACTCTGAATAAGGCAATAATCTGATTAAGATGTTTATATGAGTTGCTTTTAGAATATTACGTTCATGTTCCCGTTTTACATGTTACAGAACATAGTTTGATTAATGGTACGTCATTACGTCCCCATGCCACGCTACGCTGTCCGGGGTCCAATCATAGCGCGACTTTCGTGGGTGTGTTCAAATCAATGGGCTCAGGCAACCGCTGTAACTTTACCTGCGGGTGTCGCTGTTGGACAGTGTGACTTTATAAAAACGAGTGATTTTTATACTTTTTTTATGATATTATGATATTATATATATATATATATAGTTTTATTTTTTGTAATATTAAATATTGTCTTTCAGGTTTTTTTAAGAGACACTGCCCATCTTGCCTCCTTCTTGACAGCCTACATTTCGAATAATAGTTTTGATAAATGATGAAAATGTGATGAAAAGGTTTCAAAATCGTGATTGTTTGGATTGTTTTTTTTTCTGCTATCGAGCCACAAAGCGTTCACTGAATGGCATATGGCTCGCAAGCCTAGAGGTTCCCGACCGCTGTTGTAAGCAGACAAATATGAATCTGGGATTAAAGATACAAAATGATCGTATTTTACTTTTAAAATGAGCATTATTGCAACACAAAGAAAAAAAATATAGAGGAGGCCGTGTCCGAGTGAGCAGAGTTTTTACGGTCTATGAGCAAGACACGCAGTCACGCACCATAGCAACACGTCATGGCAACGACATTTCAGACTGAAAGGTACGTAAAAGATAAACGGGAATTTAAGCGCATTGTTTTGTACGTGCGGTTATATTAATTATAATTCAAATTCTGTTTTATTTGTCACAATATAATTGATGATTGTTTAGAGGGGCACTTTATATACTTTTGATACGAGCCCCCAAAGCCCTCCCCTCTGCACTTGCCTTGTGTGTGTGTGTGTGTGTGTGTGTGTGTGTGTGTGTGTGTGTGTGTGTGTGTGTGTGTGTGTGTGTGTGTGTGTGTGTGTGTGTGTGTGTGTGTGTGTGTGTGTGTGTGTGTGTGTGTGTGTGTGTGTGTGTGTGTGTGTGTGTGACCTGTCACAAAACGCGGCGGAAACTCCTTCACGACGTTAATAGTTAGATTAAGGTGTGTACATGTCTACAATGCACTTAGATAATGCGACTAAAACAGGCATACTCCACATGTCTTAATTCGATTTTTGTTTAATTTGAGTATGGCTTTAACCGGATTAAGGTAATTAGAAATCGCTGTTTACATGGTAGTTTCTTAATCAGAGTATGGTCTTAATCAGATTAATATCGGAGTATTGTTGTCCATGTAAACGTACTGTATGGCGCTGAAACCTAAAGATGTCCGAGTTCCGGTCCCAGGGCCACTGATACTCAACTGCTATTGGCTCATCTGTGTTCGAGGGGCGGGGCTTACAGATAGGTCAATTGTGACACAAACAGTCGCAATTATTATTTATCAGTTTGCCGATTTTATCGGCCGATATAAGCCTGTCGCAGATATATCAGCGTCAGCAGATATGCCACCTATATGAACGTGCGCCCAGCATCTCACAGCAAGCGAATATTCACACAATATTATGTTAAAATGCCGGTCTTGTCGAGTATCATCGTAAACATAGTCGGTTATGTCTTAAGTGAACGAATTTGCCAGTCACCCCCAGCGTTTTTTGTCATTTTCACAATTTTCATAGCCCACAGAATATCTTGTTGTATATCTGAACAACATGCAATATATCAAAAGAAAGAACAGAACCTCTGTTTTATTCTAGCTTCATGCATTCTTTTTTTAAACACTTGAATGTGAGTAACATTAGACATTTTTGATTTATATGCTGTTTAAAGTTGATGATTGCATTATTTTTCATATGCATCTGCTTATAAGAGATCGCTCGTTTCTGCTTCTTCGCCTGTGTTTTGATCAGGAGATTCTGTACTCGTTCAAGAGATGTGTAATAGTGCCCCCTACCGTATAACAGTGAAAACACTGAAAAATCTTGTCAATGGTAATGGGAAGCATTTTCTCTTAAAAGACGAGATAACAAAATACAGGGGAAAAGAAATGACCCACGGCTCTTAACTGAATAACTTTAATAAGGGTTAATCTATATTTATACACTGAAGATTATGAAGTGATATTTTACATTTGATTACTATTTCTGTACCTGAAAATCAAGTTTAGACCTACATGAAAAGAACAGTTTATTATTTGTATGTTTGTTCTGTTGTATTTATGTATAATGAATGTATATTATGTATATACTGTCTACTATATACAGTACCAGTCAAAAGTTTGGACACACCACTGGGAAAGTGTGTCCAAACTTTTGACTGGTACTGTACTATAATTTACAAAAAGAATATCGGCCGATGTCAGGCATATTTTTTACTCCGTAATATCGGTATTGGTATCGGCCCCAAAAACCCATATTAGTCGGGCTCTTGCATTTATCTTTTAAAATGTTTTATTCTGTGGCGGAAACAAGCTCCCATACATTGACACTGAACATGTAGAAAAGCTCCATGTGGTTAATCCATGACAGAGAGGAAGTGATCTATAACACGTCTACTGACCTCAGATCCTTCATTTTAGAAAAGGTTTCTAAGTGCATTTTCTCTTCTCATAGGATATTGGTAATCCAAAACCCAAGAAAAAGAAGAAAACAATTAAGAAAAGTAAAAAGAAAAGTAAGTATTTGTTTTGTATGTTATATAAGTGCTTTCAAGAATATAACGGGGTTCCCGCGGGGTCTTAAAAAGTTAAAAATTTAAGGCCTTAAAACGTCTTAAAAACGGCCAGATTTTCACCCGAGGTCTTAAATTTAATTTAGTTAGGTCTTAAAAAAAGTGTTATCCTCGTTCATTTCCAGAAATGCTGGCTGCAGAAAGTTATTAACGTTACACTGTAGCAAAAAAGTATCGAATCGCGAAAGCGGAGCTCTAGAGTCTTTGCTGCGCCGCCCTCAGAGCGTTCGTTCGGTGTGTTGTAGTTCTTTCTGGGGGTGTTGGTACACGTACTCGGTGATAAAACTACAAATCCCGTGATAAATGCAATCACCTGCCCGCAAAATACGTCTACATTTAATAACATTGTATTTTTCTGGACAGAATGAGGCAGACATGCATTGTTTTATATTATTCTAAACAGTGATAAAGTCTGCACTCAATCAGCACTGCATACCTTATTATTATGACAATAGTGAAGGCTTGAAGAACTCAAATACACCATAGCTTGATGCAGTCGTGTTTATTGTCTTCGTTTCATCAGTCAAAGCGTTTCTATCTTCAGTTTATCCTACATCGCTAGCTTCACATTAGGGCTAATGATTACTTCTCTGAGGGAAATGTGGAGTTTCTGCTCGAGGGCGCCCTCTGGCTTCCAGTATGAATTAAACGTTTGGGTAACAAATATGAAAAATAATACTTCTCTCTAAATAAATGTATATGACAACCCATATGTTTTTCTCCAATGTACAGTTTCCCCCCCACAGTGGATGCATAAGAGGCTCATATTTCATATTAAATACATAGACTTTAAGAAATTTATATCACAGATAAAATGCACAGAATTTCTTTATTTTTTTATTTTATTTTTTACAATAAATCTTTAGACCTTTCTAATGACTTTTAGTCATAGGCTGTCTGCTTATTAACAGGTAACACAGCAGGTTTTTTTTGTAAAATAAGTTTTCAGTAAAATATAAATGTTATTTTATTAGTATTATTATTATATTGTTATATATATTCTTAAATACTTTATTTTTTAATAATTAAAATGTTATTGTAATAGTAATATTTCTAATTTTGTTAAATATTTGTATTTATTGAATATAATCATTATTATTAGTCTCGTTAATATATAAACATTAATATATAAAATGTTATGTGCATACACTTTTCATTTGTAAAAAAATAAATAAAAATGCATTTTAACCAGAATAATCGCAATTAGATATCTTCCCCAAATCGTGCATCCCTAGTTTATCCTATCTCCCTAGAGCATCCCCTGTTCAATCTCTATTAGGCTATTAATATGCTGTTTTGTAATCTATTCAATTTGAGGGCAAGTTTGTTTTAGCCTATTTTCATTTTGGGCCTAAGGTTTTGGGCATTTGGCACGTTGTTGGCTGTGGAGGGTTACTAATGTCATTGCTTTTTTTATTATTTCTTTGATTTAAATAATTTTGGTAATGCGTCGTATAGGTCTTAAATTTCAATCTTTATGGTCTTAAAATGTCTTAAAAAGGTCTTAAATTTGACTTTCTGAAACCTGCAAGAACCCTGATATAAGCTGCAAGTGTTACATATTAATACATATTTTAACACAATTTATCTTTTCAGTTTTCAGGAAGCACAAGTAAACCTCTGAGGCAAAGGAGAAAGTCTAAGATAAATTTCAACAAAATGATTTTTTTTTTCAGGATTCTAAATAAATTTTTGCTTGGGACAGTTTCTGTTTTCCTTCCATGAACAAAATGGTGTATTGAAATGTGTGTGGAGCTTTTGATGTAATTTTGGTTCATGCAAAATATTGATCAGATTACCTTGATTAGCATAACCATATTTTTTTCCAAGTGCATTCAGTTGCAAGACATTCTTGTGAAAGTGATGGTCACTAGGATCTTAATGTTTATAGTTAATAATTTCATATTTAATTGAATATAATCTCAATTATTGTGCTGATTGAAAAAAAAAATCCAATCCATTAATGTTGCAGTAAATGAAGGCTTGATCGTGATGCAGTCAAAAGTTAAATCATTTTTTAAACCCATGTAGACTCTGCGTCCGTTACAGTGGCCATCACTTTTATCTGCTGGTTTTTGTCTCTTCCAAATCTCAGGATTATATTAAATGTGGCCAAGTCAAACCGCTTGTGCCATATAACATTTGCTTTTTGAAAAATATATTCCTTTCCAGATGAAACAAGGTGGCCTGTGGCAAGCCTTCAAAAAAGATATACAATTTAGTTTATATTTGAAATCTACAGTAGTCACTTTTATTTATATAGCGCTTTACAATACAGATTGTTTCAAATAGCTTTACAGTGATGACAGGGAAATGATTTCATAATGCAGTTTATTTCAGATAAAAGCAGCTCTAAAAGAAAATAGTGTCATTCAGCTGAAGTCAGTTCAGTGTTGATTCAGTTCTGTTGTAAAGATCAATTATTAAATTAGTTAATTTCATCTATAAAGCAGCAGAAAAACAGTGATGTCATCATCCAGCTCCGATCAATTCTAATCCAATAGTGTCAGTGCAGTCAAGTCAATAATTTATTGAATGTTAAGTGTCCCCAAGTATAAAGTAAAGCTACACAGAACAGTTTCTTTGTTCAAATGCATCCTATAGAAAACAATTGTAGAAATAGTTTGAATACTTTACAAGCCAGATGTGTTTTGAAAGCCTCATGGCCTAAACTGACCGTGATAAATAATTATTACAAAGGTCAAATGTATCTGAGAAAGTCTTGTGGCCCATTGAGCAAGTCAGGTTTTTTTTGGAATGAAAAAACAGGTGGCTGTAAAAGAACAAGCCCGTTATTAAAGGAACACGCTGACTTTTTAGGACTTTAGCTTATTCACCATGTCCCCCAGAGTTAGATAAGTCCATACATACCATTCTCATCTCCGTGCGGGCCATCTCCGTCTGACGCACCCGCCGCTAGCCTAGCTTAGCACAAAGACTGGAGGTAAACGGCTCCAGCTAGCCTACTGCTCAATAAGTGACAAAATATCAACATTTTCCTATTTATATGTTGTGATGTGTATAGTTACATCGTGTACTAAGACCGACAGAAAATTAAAAGTTGCGATTTTTAGACCGATATGACCAGGAACTATACTCACATACCGGGCGCTGTGTAATATCATTGCGCCGCTGCACTCATGGTACGGCAGCAAAGTTCCTTGATTACTACGCAGGAATGAGAGTATAGTTCCTAGTCATATTGGTCTAGAAAACCGCAACTTTTCATTTTCCGTCGGTATTAGTACACAATTTAACCAAACACATCACAACATGTAAATAGGAAAATGTTGGTGATATTTAGTCACTTATTGAGCAGTAGGCTAGCTGGAGCCAGCGATGAGAATGCTATGTATGGACTTATCTAACTCTGGGGTATACGATGAATAAGCTTAAGTCCCCAAAAGTCGGCGTGTTCCTTTAAGAGGTGAGATATGTCACTTGAAGGCTTCTCGCCTCTGGGTTGATTGTCCTTGGAAAATGGTTGTTGTTAAACAACAGATAAGAAAACCGTAAAGAAATAGCGCCCTGGCCAGAGACAAGGTCAGATATCCAGCATGCATCTCGCTTGCTTTGTTCAAAAAGTCTTATTTTGACTTCTGGGACTCTGCCTCTTGAGCTTCATTTGATAACTTTTCTCCACGTTTATTGTTATAGGCAGCAGGTCTTAATACGCGTACTGTATAACACGAAGACAAACAGGTGCGATTTCAGGAGACATGGGATAGCTTTCAAAGACATGGGGCAAGATGCCTCCTTTAAAGGGATAGTTCATCCAATAATGAAAGTTCTGTCATAATTTGTCCTAAACCTGTATGGGTTTCATTCTTCTGTTGAACATATATATTTTGAAGAATGGGTAGCCAACTGTTTGGTTGAATGTGTGAATTCAACAGTATGAATTCAAATGGAATGATTTCCCTCAATTAGCCTAAAGGGTTTTAATGGAAAGTAAAGATGTTTATGTACATTTCATTCAGGGAATGATTAAATACCCCACATTAATTACAAAAAGTATATTAAAAAAGGAACACTATTCAAAACGTAAATTGGGGCCTTTTTCCAAAACCCCTTTATTAACAGATAGACACAACAAATCTTTGACATTAAATATCATAGATCACTATTTTCCAGAGACACAAAATTAGATTAACCCCAAAGGTGTTGAGATGAGCTTTTGTGCAGTCGGTCAAAACAAAAATGAAGTTGGGTTTGTCATTTTACACTACAACCTAAATCTACAATTGTCAGCATTTCCATTTTATTCATATTTCTGTACATTCCTCTGTGCTGTGATGTTCTTACAAAATATATATGTATTTGTATATATGTAATTTTTTCAACAATACAATAGAAGAAAAATAACAAGAGGGGAAAAAAGTGTTAAAATGCTGCCGATCACTCAATGTCATCTACAGTTTACACATTCAAAAAATACAGAAATCAGTGCCTAAAATAGTCATACCTTGAATAAATTCTAGTTTATAGCAGATATCACAATTTTAAATACATTAAAAAAATTATATAATCTACTTGAGTTTAAAAAAAAATTTTTAATTACATTTAATGATACAGTAATTTATGTCCAAATAGGATTTTCACACATATCAGATCTCCTAATGAACAGAGAGAGGGAGACAATGGTATTTTAATCTTAAGAATAATGTACAATTTCTCAGAAATCTCCAACCAAATTTTTTAACAGGGGTACAATGCCATAGAGAATGGAGGCATGTGTCTTGACTATTAAGATTACATTGAACACAGAAGGGGGATAATAAGAGAAAGCCATTTTATATTGTGTAATATGTATTCTATGAGCAATCTTATATTAAGTTGTAAATTAGAATTATTAGGCAACATTTTTTTTTTTTTTTTTTACAAATTTGTGCCCACAAGAAATTATACAAATACATCACATTCCCATTTTCCAGTGGGTTGGTACATTAAGTTGTCTGTGCCAAGTATTAATCTATATCATTTAGATTTTTTTTTTTTTTAAAAAGGAGGATGGTTGAACTGTATTACATTATATTTTAATTACCCTAATCTCAAAAACGAATTAATTCTCCTTTACAGATATCAAATTTAGAAATTAAATCTTTGAAAGAAATAAACCTGTGAAATAAATGAGGGCGAGTAATACTCTTTTTGACTCCAATCACAGACCTAAGGCTTTTTATTAAAATAAAGATCAGAGTTGTGCCAAATTGGTGAATGCATACAGGGATCCATCGCAGACTTTATTTTTTCTCCATTTCTGTCAAAGATGGAGTTTGGGTCCTTGCCACTATCATCTTTTGGCTTGCTTAGTTCGGTAATATTGTTGATTTGATTGCACTGAAACTATATTGGATGAGAACTGAACTGAGCTGGATGACATCATTCAGCTTTATTGATGAATCTAACTGGTTGCATAATGGATGAACTTCAGAATTGAACCAAATCAACAATGAACTGATTTCAACGGCATAATGAACTCTGCAATCATTGGTCATTATTTTCCTGTTTATCACTGTACATATTTGAAACATATTGCTATAAAAGTGTCTTGACTGAAAGCATTAAACAAATGGTGGGTGAATTTGTCTGGCCAAACTATTGACAGGTTTACCACCTTTTGACCAATAAATCCCTTTTTTATTGATGCGTGTGCTTACTTGATAATGATTTCTAATCATTTCACCCATCACCCTCAGAAATGGTGATTGCAAGCCAATCTATTCTTAGAACCCTGCACAGTAGGCAAATTCAGATACTTCTCTTATGCGGTTTGGTGAAAAGTGCAGCAGAAATGACCCCCACCTCAAAGAAAGGCCCAAACACTTCAAGTACTTTTTACACAATGTCTTTTATTTTTTTTCTAATTACAGACTCATGGGTTAAAAATAAAATAAAAAAGGAAAACATCTTCTCTTTTCGTCCATACCCACTCCCCCATCTGAAAAAGGAAAACGAACAGAAACGAGAAAACCCTCTGCACACAAATCCCCCTCCCTCCCCCCGAAATAAAAGCTCCGAAGCCCTCCTTAAGTAACCGATACCTGTAGCCCACGCGTTAGTGCTCCATCGTGCCCTAACTGCACTGTGCACTGAGAAAGACAAGGCCCTAGAAGAACCCTCCCCTTCAACCTCTTTCTGGTCCTGCCTCTCTCACTCACTTGCAATTTAAGCAGCCATTGCTCTATCATGGCTCTGCCTTCACGATATATAAATTTGTGTGGTGGATGTGTGCGGTGTATGTCTGTCTGTATGTTAACATGGGCCTGGTGCGTCTCAGTAAATTTATGTTGGTTAAGCTCAGCGCTTGTTATTGTAATAAATGCCTCCCGCAGTGGGCCGGTGGTCGCCCTGTCCCCCTCCCCCTCCCCCCCACACGGAGAGGATGGGGTGAGTGTGCATAGCGGGAGCAGAAAGAGACAGAGACGCCGCCGAGACTGTAGGGGGCGCTGCGGCCACGGGAGGAGGGGTAGTCAGTCTCCACTGGTCCTGAAACCTGAAACGACAAGAAGTGGTCTAATATACAAAGAGAGAGCAAGGGAGAAGGGGGGGTGGGGAGGGGGAGCACAGGAACAGGGGAAGGAGAAACTGATGGTTGGGAATGGCATATGGCAGCATGAGACAAAAAAAAAAAAAAAACTCTTAAAAACACAAAGAAGATCTCAGAGCTCAGGCCATGCCATCTTACAATAGTCGTATGATGTGGAAGATGGTTCAAGAACAGTAAAACGTAAAAACAACGCCGAACTCTAAACCATTGTCGGAATAACACAGGTGGAGGAGGTAATCCGAGTGAGGGATGAACAGGAAAGAAAACAGCGCTGGGGGGGGAAAAAGGGATTCCAGAGAGCACAGACAAATAATAGAGAATATGATCTCAAATAGCACAACTTTGTGAAAACAACAACATTCTTGCTATTAAATTGTTCACATATTCACGGTACAATAATAATAAAAAAAAAAGTTAACATTTTTTTTTTCTGTTTGCCTTTGCAAACATAAGAGGGGCTGTTTGGTGAGAGAAAAATCACAGCCAGACATAAGGACACATCTGCAGCCTGAGATTACATCATCATCTTCTCAAATTTAAACAAATGCCACCAAATCTCCCCGACGGCCATATTGTACCTTACCAGGGCGATCGCAACACCTCCTCACACCCACGCGCACACACAATCGCACACTGCGGCCAGTCAGTCTGTCTTTCCAGGAGATGCTCTTTTTTTCTTTTTTTTTTTTTCCTTTTTTGTCTTTTTTTTTCTTCTTTTTTTCTTCCTTTATTGAGAGGGGTCTTTTTTCTTTTCTATAAGGGTACGGGGTGATAGTAAGGGGGATTTCATAGGGGGGTAGGGAGGTATTAGTAAGGGGAGTACCACGATGTTGTTCGCCCTCGGCCCCTGGAAAAGAGAGAGAAAAAGAGGGTGAGTTCTTTTTTGTGATTGGTTTAAGAAGACGGACACCAATTCAGTTTTTTTGGGGTATGCGTGTATATCAGTAATATGCATTTTAAAGGGCCGTTTGAGGACAAGCTGAACGTTTATGCACTCACGTTACAGGTATACATAATTCAAAATATGAAATGCAATGTATACCCCTCTTCTACGGATAACAAGATTTAAATAGTGATCAATGCAAACATGTGTAAAGAATCCAGTAATGTGGTTTACTATAAAGGGGAGCTGAGGAAGATTATCCAACAGCAGAATGTGTGTGCGTTATATATTCAAGCTTTATAAATGGTCTAGTGTCCAGTGTTGGGGACAGTGAAAGCACGCTCTCCCTCTTTCTCTCTCTCTGAACGGGGCGGCTCCTGTGGTCTCTGTAAGGGAGAGATCCTGGGGACATGAACCCTCGAACACATGCACTCAGTTACAGTCAACGACACACAGCTTTCCACAAATGGACTGGGCCACAGAGCACGCACGCACACACACTCACTCACACATATACACATCAATAAATGCAGAGGCATTCATTCAGGCTCATCATTCACACAAAACCCCCTCCAGGAACAGCCTGTGCTCTTTGTGGCACAGAAACCTGTTATCGGTTGGATTCTAAAACGGTCAATATCAGGCTGCAGGAATGAACCCTCCATTCTGGAAGTGAACACATTGTTATTCATGCGAGGGGGTGAGAATGTACCAAAATGGGCTTTTCTGAACCAAACTTGCCTGAGGTCAAACACACACTTGCCTTTAAGTTATTCAGAGCTGAGCTTGACATTAGCTACATACTCAAACTTGAAGGATCCCATTGGCTAATTATAAAGATATGAAAATGTACAATACAAAAAATATTTAGTTTTGGGATAAAACCAATTCTTCACTAGCACAAGCTCCACTCCAACAACAAAACAAAACAAAAGTCAAGTGTGGCAGTGCATGTACAAGAGTTTCCCAACAAACTGATGTACAAGATTCTGATTCATAAAATACTTTCACTCTACCAGACCTTAAAAGACAGGACGTATTCAAATGCTCCCAAAAATCTTCAGTTTAAAGTCCTTCATCACACTAGGTTATTAAAACAACTGAAGCCAACAATAATGATGAAGATATAGGCCTGGTTTCATAGACAGGGTTTAGATTAAGCCAGGATTATGCAAATTACCCCATGATTTACTCACCCTCAAGTCATCCTAGGTGTATGATTTTCTTCTTTCAGACGATTACAATCAAAGTTATTTTAATAAATGTCCTGGCTCTACCAAGCTTTATAATGGCAATGAATGAGTATTTCTCTTTTGAAGTCCATAAAAGGGCATCCATCCATCCATTATAAAAGTAATCCGCACAGCTCCAAGGGGTTAATAAAGGCTTTCAGAAGCAAAGCAGTGCATGTGTGTGAGAAAAATAACCATATTTAAAACTTTAAAAACTAAAATAACTAGCTCTCGGCAGACGCCTACGCAAGTCGACTTACGGCAAAAGAATAGTGGTGTGTCGTTCATTTTGAACGAATCTTTAATATGACTCGGGAACGCTGTGTTGTCTCGGAGCGATTTGTTAACTTTGTTTTGACCGCGCATGCGCAACATGTCATTGGTTCTGTAGAGCAGGGGTTTTCAAACTGGGGTCTGGGGATCCCCAGGGGTCCTCCAGAAGATTCTAAGGGATCCCCAGAATATTTCAGAGAATAAAAAGAAAGCAAAAATGGATAAAGTCTACCGAACATTCTAACTGTTTCAGTTCTAAATGTTTCCTTTCTTGTCGTATACATACTTTCCAGTATTGCATATGTTTGCTTTGTATCTTTCTAGTGAGGTTTTATCTTACTCACTGGGGTTGTAAGGTGGTATTCTTAACCCAGTACGTAAGCGGCTTGCTTACATTTATTGTGAAAGTTGCTTATACAAATAATTTTTAATTGAAAATGTTTGTCTTCAGGTTTATACATCCAACATTAAGTATAGCCAATTTAAGTTTGGAAACAATGTTGCATTTATGTCACATTTACTATTTATCTAACAGTTCAAATGTTTTTTCCATACATAAAAATATAAAGATGGATTTTAGGAAAGGGGTCCCTCATATAAAGGTTCATCATATTAGGGGGTCCTTGGCATCAAAGTTTGAAAACCCCTGCTGTAGAGGATATTTTCTGATTCTGCATTCAGCCTATGGGGCTGTGAGTTGGTGAACGAATGACTCGAACCCGAAGACTCGAGAGGTGAACTAATCAATTCTGTCTCCGGGACTGCATGCATTGCATATAGCAGTGTTTCCCAACCGGGGTGCCGCGGCACCTGACGAGAGCAGGGGTGCCGTGTAAAAGTCCTTAAAATCTATTTTTTTTTTAATGTTTCAAATAATTCTCTCTTTGTAAACTTTGTTCAATGCATGCGAGTGCTGCCGTATGTTTGAATATGACCAGTCATTTTTGCCGTCATCACCCACGTGTAGTGCCAGGAGATGGGAATGAGAAGTCGCGCGCTGTGAGAAAATGTGTCTGTGCACTCATCCGCGTGAATATTGAGTTCTCTTTCAAGTCTTGCTCTTTAACGGACAAACTCACACAAAAAGTATGTTAACATGTCCATCTTTATGAGTATTCTAGAAGACATTGTCTGCATATGCCTTGAGTAAACTTTATACAGTCGAGAAAGAAGACGCATATCCATGCATTAGGTCTTAAAGGGGCAGTAGCCTTTACTGCTGTCTGTTTAATGTCAAACAACAAAAGACAAGGGCATCACTCACTGCTCTTGATTGAATAGCTTTTGTAAGTGTAATAGGATTAATCTTTAATTTATACAGTCAAATATGCAATGTTATTTTACATTTAATCAATTTCTGTACCTGAAAACTAATGTTAGACGTACCTGAAAAACAGTTTATTTCATTAGTATCTTTGCTCAATAGTATTTATTTGTGCTGCTTGTTTTCAATTATTTGTTCTTATTCTTTTCTTTATTTTTATTTGACAGTAGTCATTTTTTCCCTGAACATAGCAAAAACTGAACCGTACCGAAACCGTGAACCTAAAACCGGGATACAAACTGAACCGTGAGCAATCTGTACCGTTATACCCCTAGCGTAACGTATGCGAAGGGGGTGCCACAAAATGGAGAACATTTTCAAAGGGTGCCATGACTGAAAAAAGGTTGGGAAACACTGGCATATAGGACTGTCACGGCCCGGATCAGACACTGATGACGGAGCTAACGTCTCAAACCCAAAAACACGAGAGGTGAACTAATCTTTCCCGGGAACAGACGTGATTAAATGTGAAGTGACAATAGAAAGAACGACTAACAGACTACATAGCCTGAAGACCTAGCCAAGCAATTAATCAATCATTTCCTTCTCAAAGTTTGGCCTTGGCTGCATTAGCTTATCATTTATTTTCTATTTCAAGTGTGATCAACGTTTGTGTAATTACTAGATGTGTTGGGGAATTTAACATGTGACATTTTAATTATATTCTGCTGGAATGAACAAATTCGGACTTGAAAAAAAGATTTGTTCATTTTGCTGAATGAGATTCAAAGATCAGAGTCCGTAAAATGATCCGAACTCCCCACTACTACAAAAGATTAACCTCTGACGCGATGTATAGGAGTATCGCAAGTTGACGCCTCTTGCGGTTCAAACAAATAGGCCTGGGGAACAAAGTCAAGCCTGTCTTCTCTTATATTGAAATCCTCCGTCATTCCAATTCATGACCGGTGTTTTGTTTTGCTCTATCCTCTGCGCTTCCGCATTCATATATACGTCAGGTCAGGGGTTACTCTTCCGCCGTAAATCAATGCGTACAGCTGTCTGCCAACAGCTAGCTATTTTAGTTTAAAAAGTTTTAAATACGGATATTTTTCTCACATAAAAATCAATGGCACTGACATTAAGACATTTGCTTTCAGTTTTCAGCTCAAACTTGGATTTTAGTCTTAAACCTTGTCTGTGAAACCAGGCAATAGAGTGCTAAATCTGTCCAGAGGACCTAACAGGATTTGAGTTGAGACTCAAAAGCAAGCGAGATGCCTACCGAGTCAGGACCGCAGACCTGTTTGAAAATTCACTATGCAGGCATCTAACTGTTTTGAGGCACAACGCAGAAATGATCTTCACATTGGGAAGCAGGTTATTGACTTCTAAACTTCTGGTGAGTGTGAAGGATCATTCCATGCACAGAATCTTAACACTGCAAGAGGGAAATGGACAGAGATGATAAAGATGTGTTTTTAACGGTTTCTGTCATTCTTCCTCAGTTTGCCTAAAAACATGACGACACACAGGGGTTTGTACAGAGAGTGCAGACTACAAAAGAGAGTGGTGCAGTTTCTTCTCTCCTCACACCCAGAGGCATTAAACAGGAGCATGCATACATACAGGAGACAGACTGAGATTACACTATTTTAAGGTGATGTAGGTACATTGTACTTACTCAAATAAGTACTGAGTAATATTAATTCATTACATGTACTTACTATAGAGTTACGGTTAGGTTTAGGGTTAGTTATTTGTAATTGTGCATAATTTACTATAGTAAGTACACGTAGTAATGTTTAACTATGTCACCTTATAATAAAGTGTTACCCAGATTGCTATACAATCACAAACTAGCACAGAATAATTTAAAGGTAACAAGAAAAATAATTAAAAAAAACAAACACTGAAAAGCAGAAGAGTTGATAGATTTAAAAAAAATAAAAAGGACAATCTTTGGATACATTTTATTCTTTTGGTCATTGTTCCTGAAAAGCTTATATTACATGATGAAATTAATCAAATAAATAAATAAATAATATAAATCAAGCATGAACATTTAGAAACAGGTATTTTGGATTGTCCCCCACCCAATGCACACACACTTTCACAGCAGCACTCTCTGTCAGGATGGAGCCTGTGTGTCAGTCACTGTCAAACGTGCAGATTGGCATGGAGCTCACCTGAAGGCCCGTCCTCTGCCTCTGGGAGGTGTGTAGCCACTGTAGTAGCGCGCCCGAGACGAGAAGTTTCCTCCCCGTGAGCGGAAGCGGGCCCGAGGGAAACCGCGGTCTGTGGTGCTGATGCCAGGACGATTTGTTCTCTTTGCCCCAACCTGGAAGAATATTTGGGAAATTTAAGACTTTAAGACTTAGAAACAAAAATTGGAATAGGAGATTTAAAAAAAATATTTAATATTTGTATTTTATTATCAAATCTTCTGAATTTGTCAAGACGATATATGTTACGCCCCATCTCACCTTAATCTGCCTTCCTCTGAATAAGGATTCATCCAGTGCCATGGCCGTCCTAACAGACTCCTTGTCTGCAAACTCTATATATGCAAACCTGAAACGCAAGAGCAAATGATCATGAGGGCATTCAAGGTCAATTAAAAAGAACAGAAAACACTATTCATTTATATACACTGAAACAGTTATAAATTATTTATTGTTCTACGCAAATATATACATAACCAAGTAGGCATATTGTTAAAAATGTATTAAGATGACAGAAAACGGTGTTCAAAGTAGCTGTGATTAAAGCATTGCATCAAATGTTACCCCATGCAATGGGCTGGCAAATTATTAATGGTAACAGCTTGAACATACTATGCACCAGAATAGCTAAAGAACAATCTCACAATTCTCAGTCTCAAGTCCACATATAAATAGTACAAATAATAACGCCACATACATATATACAAATATATATACATTTGAAGTCACGGTTGGGTACAGTAGTTTTACAAAATTGCTTTATTTATTTTTATTCAACAGTGGTTTACTGAACAAATTGTGTCTGTCCTTAAATTAATTAAATAACAAAGTTTCTTAAAGATAATGCTATAAAATATATAGGGAGCCCTTACTTGTACATTACTATAATATTAAAGGCTAACAACAGAGCCCAAGCTATTAGCCTAAATTCAGTTGCTATTTATTTTTAGATATAATAATCAACACTCATAAGCTTCACATAAGGCAGTTTTTGCATTAACTTCTTATACCCCCCCAATTCCCTGAACTGAGACCTAACATTTCATGGCTCAAAGTCTTAGTGGGTCCCCCTTGTTGTTGATCCGCTTACAAATACACTGTTTCCTACCATGGTTTGGCCACATTCTTTATGATTCTGGCCACATGATTTTTCAGTCCCGCTCCCACGAAAATATATTTTACCTTCTCGCTCACAACATTCATGTTTTGTCCCACTCCCGCCTGCATAAAAGTATAAATAGATTCTTTCTGACACGGTTTCAAGTAATTTAACATAAAAGTAAAAGCGTGCATGGTTTGGCGTGGCAGAATGCGCAAAGTGCGCTCCCTTCATAATTCCTAAAAAGCTATCTCAGTTCATTGCGATCTTACAAAGCTCCATTATCAATGAAAATGACTGCACAATGAATCTTCCATGTCTACACTTTCTTTGTTATAATCAGAGGATTTGCCAGCATACAGGATTCAGCACTGAGCAAAAACTCTGAAGTTTTGAGCTGTGATTCTATCTTAAATGCATCTGTTGGCCATTGCGTTCTAGAAATAAACACATATTGGCTACATTGCAGCAAAAGCAAGAATAAACAGAAACTCTGCCTATGCTTGCGCCTGTTAATCGTTTTTATTTTGTTTTAGTTGTTCTTGTTGCTTTAGTGCAATAGATGAACAACAATTGATTTGTTTCTAGACGTTTTACTTTTAGATATTTCGATACCGCGAGTACCTTACCGCCCGCGACCATCAAAACTAGTCCCGCGCCACACTATGTGTTGGGTCCCACGGTAGTGCAGGTCACAAGACTAGGGCTTGGCATCTTACCAGGGACTGGGGAGACTGGTAGCTGAAGTAGCTCCATGTCTGGGCTGTTGTTGGGGGGAACAGACCTATTTTTCTTAGAGAAAAACTATGGGTCTATTTCTTTTCATTATTCGTCGTATGTTTTCTTGCATTTATTTTGCTGATGCTGATGGCCTTAACTGATACTCTGCTGCTCAGGACACAATTTCAATCACACAGCACAGAGCAGTGTAGGCCTAGAGGAATATCTGGACCACAGCCAATCTGAGGCAAAGACCCCTCTGTCTCTGATTGGTTTAGACTAGGGCTGTACGATTAATTGAAAAATAACCGAAACCGACATTCAGAACCTCTAACCGACGTATTTTTCCCATGTCGGTTATTTCGGTTTTCACGTGACTCCGCCCCGTCAGTCACATCAAGTGCAGTTTGCAGGTACACAGAGAAGCAGGAGCGGTTATCTGTGTTTATAGATGCCCAGAATCACTATAGTAACTGCATGTTTTACACAGTTTATACAGGTCAGTTAATTGCTGTTCTTATAGCCTACGCGCTGACACACACACACACACACACACACACAGAGACGGCGCGCGCAAGCCCGGAAGCCGCTTTCACTTTCGTGCTCATAAAGTTTGTCAAGTATGCGTTTAAAGGCTTGCCAGTTTCAACATTTAAAGCGATTGTGCACTATTCAAAAACAACAATACGGAAAACTTGTCCGTTCAGTGCTCAGCTTCTTTCTGTGACACAGAGCCGTGTCGCGTCTCTGATAACGCGCGCGCGCGCCATGAAGGCAGATCTTTCACCTGCGTCCTCACAAAGCTTGTCATTTGTATGTGGTTTAAGCCCTGCCAGTTTGAACATTAAAGCGAGTTTCGACCATCAGATGTGTATTATGTTGAACTAATGCCTGATATATTGTGACAAACGAACACTCAGACAGAAGCTTGCACATCTCGTGAAGATCGCGCGCAGAGAGCACAGAAACGCAGTGTCAACGCTGTCCTGTGACTAAAGTAAAGTCACTAAAGTAGCTCAGAAACTCAACCGTTATAGGCATACACTTTAATACCTTTGCAGTAAGTACAAACCACAGCTTAATAATGAATAGAGACGGTATGTCTGTGTTAATTTATCTGTATCTGATGTACAACAAACAAATCTGCTCCATAGACAATAACTGCTGAAAGTGAACCGTTTCCTTCAAGTATTTTAATATCACAAAGAAATGCACTTTCATTAGAAAAAAAAATTCCACCTTTAATAGTAGAAAATATTTACAGTACAAACCTTATTAGTTAACTTACTCAAAACCTTATGAGGGCCAAAAAAAAAAGCAAAATAATCGTTCATTAATCGTAATCGAGGTCAAATGTTCAATTAATCGAGGTTTTTATTCGCTGCGGCTTCGTTCGTGCACCGGTGCGACCTAGGAAAATTTTTAGTTGCACCCTTACACATTTTGGTCGCACTCTAGAGCCCTGATGAGATATAAGTTCATTAAAGGTTTTTAACTTAAATTCGTATTACAAAAGCAAATCTTAGCTTGATTTAGGACTCTTATCCTATCTTACAAAATCTCATCTTATCTGTAGTTAGGAAATCCTAAAAACTCTCCATCGAGTTCAGTAATCAACTGTCAGGTTTGTTACCAAGCAACTAACAATGCGCAAACTGCTTCTGAGGTAAACCTAAAATAAAAATGGAGAAACAACGCCGTGCTTTTAATTTCAGTGCGGCAGAGATAAAAAAAAATTTATAAGCTCCGTTGAAAAGGTAAAGCCTGTTTTATTCAGCAGTTTTGATGGTCGACCGCTCCCTTCCCCTTGGAAACCGAATGTAGGTAGGCGCTAAAGCACTGATTGCCCTGGCCACTTCTGTAAGATTTTTGGGTATGCCAGATTGTGACATTTGTGCTATAGAATTGTTCAGGAAAAATCCCTTTCCAGAACATTTTCATTCAACGTTCCCAGTTGGTGGAACGATCTTCCCACTGCCATCCGAAATGCTGATTCGTTGACAACATTGAAAAGTCAACTAAAAACGCATCTCTTCCATGAGAAAATAACCTCTTAAAAAAAAAAAACCTTTCCCTTTTCCCTCCCTACTCTAGCCTGTGCTACACTGAGAAATGTACACAGACTAAGTATTTCAGGCACTTGTTGCGCTCACTCGACTCTTCACAACCAATCGCTTATTGCACACCAAGTTGTAAGTCGCTTTGGATAAAAGCATCTGCTAAATGCATAAATGTAAATGTAGAATGGACCTCACTTTGAAAATGGCCTTTTACAAATAAAATAAAAAGCATACGACGTTAGTCACTTGAAGAATGACTGGTAATGATCCGTGACGGCTCATTGGCCTCTGTAATGCTGGTTGCAATTCGTCAACTAACTGCAAAATCATGTGCTGTGGGAGTCTGTAACCATTTACGAGTATTTTATCACATCCTCTGGGTCCTCCAAAAGAATCTCCACCATCAAACGTTGCTGCTCTTCGTCTTGTATAATAAATGTAACCCCATTCTCTAAAAAGGCTTTTGTACTGTGATGTTTACCGTTGGATTTCAAAGTTACACACCAGTGGGGTTGTCCTAAAGTTAAGACCACTTTTAGGATTTTTGTTGAGTTAGGATGCTTCTGTAATACCCGTTTCAAATCCATAGTTAAGATAAGATTATGCGCTTAAGAAATGTCATTCTGTAATAGCTTTTGTCCTAAATGAGGTCCTAACTTAAATTGCCATGGTTACCAAACAATTAAGATAGGATTCTAAAGTTAAGATCTTTCTGTAATGCGCCCCCAGTTCATGTTCAGTGGCTATTGTTCAGTATGTGGGTTAAGGTCAATGCCTTCTTTAAACCTACTGTGCCTATCTGGAGCAGACGCTGCACAAGAGAACAAGAAAATGAGGGACGCCAAAGAAAAAGAAATCCCATGAACAGGAAAGTGAAAAAATTATCGTGTTACCCTTTAGGGTGTCCTGTAAACTTGTCACACAAGATGGTCACTCTGTTTACGGACCCACATCCGTGGAAGTGCGCCTCCAACTCCTCTGCCGTCGCACCATAATCCACCTGCAAGAGACAAAATCGAAAATCACCACCTCTTCTAATGTCAAGCATGCCTCAGAAATATTACAACTAAATGATTGAATACAACTCATAACCATGTAGTTGTGAGAAGAATTGCCCATACATTTCCAACATAAATAGACCTCCCATCAGCTTCCATCTTCTCTTCAATGGACATAATGACAGGGCCAGCTGCAAAGAGAGAAACAGTATTTCCACACTCATTCATCAACATATGCAGCAAAAACCATTGTCTGCAGGGTTATTGCATAGCTTCATCTCTGAAATCTAGGTTGTTCTGTTTCTAGTCATATCTCTATTGACCTCAAATGGTCCAGTACTAGTTATTCTTCTTCTCCTAATGCAGTCCTATTCATCAGAACTATCTGTTCTGCAGTGCTCTCCTTTAACTCAATCTTCGTCCCCAAGACTTGCCTGTTCACCCACCCTCATTCATCCAGTCTCACTTACCAGGTGGAGGACTGAGATTCATCTGTTTCTCCACCTCGTTCTGTAGCTCCTTCAGTTTCTCTGCCTCCTCCTCCATCTCTCTCACCCGGGCTTTAATTGCCTCCAGCTCCTGAGAAACCAAATTAACATCAATGACCTAACACAGAATATTAGACAAATAACAATTGTTATGAAATATTTCACATAACTACATCCAGGTATTTAAATGAGTAAATTATTTTAAGTGTGCCTGATCGACATTGGATCGATCTGCATCAGCATCAACTTGCTGATAAACCCATTTTGTCACAATCATTCATTATTCTCACCGGTTTTCATGGAGACAGCATGCACATGCACTTTCACACACGTGATTATGCATTGGGCGCTTTCAAATCATATATTGTCCAGTCAGCAAGACGCCCTAAGCATGATGCCATCCGTGCACGCATTGTTGTGCGCGAGCTAACACACTTTTGGTGTGTATTCACACCATAGACCTTCACACGCACGCACACAAGTTTCAGCAGTGCTGCATTGCAGGGCAGTGGGAGTCGCTTTGGATCTCTCCTAAAGTAACACAGCATGCATGTGATGGACCCTTTTACGCAGTTAAAACAAGATTTTGCATGATACGATCTAACTTCAAAAACCGACTAGAATACACAACCAACAGCATATTATAATGCAACTTATGATTAAATAAATAGAGCATCATTGCACGATGAAATAAAGCAGACATGCATTCAGCATGCAAATGCATGACCTACTCTAGCTCCAATAACGTTAATGTGCATGGAGATAAATGCATCAGCCCAGCCCCAATGCCCAATCTCCATCACACACACACAAAAACAGAAAAATAATATGCAATACATCACGAGCGGCATTGAATCTCTAAAGTGCATCGAATAAAATGATCGCGGCGATGCAGATGTGCATGACATACAGCGTTTTGCCCAACGACAACTCTGCAGTTTTCCTTAATGTTACCAATTCGATGCAAAACCGAAGAATAAAAGCCTCTCACGCCTTTTTAACATGTCAAACACGTCGCATAAAGATTTATCCCATTGCAGAGGCCAAAAACAGTCACACGCGACTACCTACGCGACTTACTTTTTCACGCCACAAATATTACTGATCAGAAAAGAGGCGTGTTTACCGTGAGCCGTCTGCTTCTTTGCGGATGGACCCACACTGCTGCGGCTAATGGCGGCCTGTCCTACCCTCGCCCCTGTCTCTTACATCTCCCGTCGCGCATTTTTGCGATGAAGATTTTTTCCCCCCGCTAGGTCTACAGATCTGGCGCAGAGGAACCCAGACCAATGTTGCGCCAACATGGCGGCCAGCAGCACGCATGTCACTCACTAATTCTACTGCACTGCGTGAGCCACAATGGCGGACAAACCGACCTGGCAAAACCGGTTTCGCGTTCACATGAATATTTGGTTCGCACTTCCGATTTTTGTTTGAATGTGCAGCACGAGAGTAAATTGGGATTCAACCCTATACCAAAAAACGAAAATGGTTGTTAAAACGTGTTTTAATAAGTCCTTCACTCACCGGGTCTTCAATAGCGGCCTCTCCCTCGTCTAATCCGGGTTCTTCATCGCCGGCGCCTGGGTCTTCAAGTTCTGAGTGACCCGGGTCTGAGTCCAGCAGAGACTCATCTGCCAGTCCGTTACCAAACTCCGCCATCGCCTGATTCCCGGTGGTCCGACGCGCCTCGTGGCTGAACTACAGGCCGCGACTCTCGCAGGGGGGAGCAAGAGAGAGGGGCAGGGGAGGGAATAAAAAAAACGGCGGAAAACGCCGCTCACCAAAGTTAAAATGGGGAATAAAAAGCCCGCCTCGCTTCTTCTGGAGCTCAAACGTGTCCTTCAGCGAATAAAACAACGACACTATTTATCCAAATATAAATAGGTTTCACTTGATCAATATGTCGCACTTACTACTCTATTTACATTAGAAGACAAATTCAGTTAAGCAAATGTGTATTCTTCGCGAGGGCTCGTGTGTTCCAGAACAGAAATGGAAGCCGTGGGCGGGGATTCTGAGCACTGCAGGCGCACTATCGAGAGGTGATTGGACGATTCAGCGCTTAAGACACGCCCTCTCAACGTATGGAGAACGGGTATTGGTGTTCTCTTGGGATATTTCAATGCGCTCGCCGCTCAGACTTTACAACAGCGACTGTGATTGGATGAAAGCAGCGCCATTCACTGCTCACAGACCACGTTTAGATTGCAACGGGATTTGTATCGGATTGAGCTACTATGCAATGTTGCCATATCCGCACACTATAATCCACTCTGATTTGTATTTTACGTAAAGTCTTATATTTAGATAACGCTTTACAATAAGGTTTCATTTGTTAATATTAGTTAATGTATTAACTAACATGAACTAACCATGAGAAATACATGTGTTGCTGTATTTGTTAATCTTTGTTAACGTTTGTTAATAATAAAACAACAACTGTTCAATGTTTGTTCATGTTAATTCACAGTGCATTAACTAACGTTAGCACTAAATGTTAGTAAATGTTGAATTTAACATTGACAAAGATTATAAATGTTGTAGAAGTGTAGTTCATGTTAACTAATGTAGTAAACAAATGAAACCTATTATAAAGTTTTACCCAATAAAGTATGACCAAGCAGTTGTTGAATATCAGGAATTAGATTTATAAAGAAAGAAAAAAAAAGAAAGAAAAGTGAATTATGATCACTAAGGGTTGTCAAATATCCCCACCTACTGTCCGAGTTGTACTCTACATACATACAGTAAAATTTCTGCCTTTTTCCTTTTCCATAGGGTGTGCACACAAAAGACAAATGTATTCATGCATTTCGATGGTCAGTAGTAGAAGATGGCGTATATTTGATATTTTAATCATTTTTTCATAAAAAAAATTTTTAAAATACATTTGGGCTTGCTTAAGTGACAACAATGCTATTGTGCATACACTGGAATAATGAGATCTTCAACGTAACTTGAAGACAATAATTTGAATTAATTATTTGAATTAATAATCTCTTCAGTATTTTAATTTTCCTGCCACATTAAGCAATATATCAAAGTAGCTTAACCCCTGACAATATGGCCCGTAATCGTTACATAGTGCTGCTAATACACAATCCAAGTAAACATAAAATATGTACATATAGAAATTATACATTTCTATATAAGAGTAATTTACATAATGAAGAGAAACATCAATACAATTAACTTCAGTTTATTTGTTTTCTGCATAAGAAAAAGGAGAACCAACACAAAATGAAGGTACATTTGAGGGGAAAACAAGCTTAATCAATATTCTAATTTTTCATAACAAGACTGCCACCATTATCGTTCAATATTCATATCAATGACATCTCAAAGTCTGAGATGCCATTAAAACCGTTATGAATCAATAATAATCAAAAGTGATGAAAGTACTGAAAAATAGTAAGTAGTACAGTTATAACAAGTGATAATCAAGTGTCAATGAAAAAGTGAAAAGATAATATAAAAGCATTTCTCCATATTCTACCTATATACTCTGAACAGTGCAACACCATGTGATCCCACGTCCTGCAGCACTGCACTACAACCCAGTCCATGTTCATCTCATATGAACTACTTGACACTATTTTGAACAAAAACAACTTGTATTTGCTGGGATATACTGAAAACAAAACGTTCAATGAACTTCAAGTGTTCCAAGTTTTGTCGGAAATGCATTTCTCTGTAGCTCGTGCTTAAACCCTGGACTAGTACAAAGTGTCAAGGCATGGGAGCTCCTTTGTGGTTTGCATTATGAACACTTCCAATCAAGATTGCTTTTTGGTTTCTTTAATGAGACAAAGCAAGAGAAAGAATAACTTTGGAATATCATTTTCTTAATATAGTTCATTAAAAAATCTTTTTTAGTTTTGCATTTTGTTAAAGTATTAATAGTATCAATAATAATAATAATATACAAAATAAACCAAAAAGGAAAATCGTCTTTAGTATTTCATGTCCTTCAAATCGCACCTCCTGTTGCCCTGATGAATAGTTTCCAGGTCCACTAAAGCACCCTGTCTTCTCTCCTGGTGGGTTTTAAAGAAAATACTTAAATCTACTCCGTATGTTTGCAAAAACACAAAATGCTTAATGAAAGAACAAGAAAAAAAGATGACAACTCTCTCCCACAATTCTAAAATGCTTTTGCTTTTACCATAAATAAATGACTTTTGTGTTCAATTCATATCGACAAGCTGGGGTTACTCCATTAACTCAAATCAAAATAAAGGTTTTATCAGAGGGTATAAGGTACATAATTTCGATGTTCCACAAATCCATATAAAATTGTGTAAGTACAGACTTGACTTTGGCTTCGTGCACAGCGGCTAGGTCTGATCCATTTTTTTGTCTGTTTTAACTATGTGCAATGCAAACTCTTTAAAAATAACATTAAAAGCTGATTAATACTTCATTATAGTTTGACATACAGTAAGATCTTACCATACAACAAAACTGTTTATTTGCGGAACACGAAAAACCTCAAAAAAAAACAAAAATAAAACATGTTTGAGACTTTAAAAGAGTCAAAGTGCTGTATGAGGACCATCTGACATCTTTAACGTTCAACGGGAGCTCTGCTGATGACTATAAGATTGTCATGATGGTTGTTCAAAAATAGCTATCATGTTAACCTCCTCGTTTAAACGCGTCTGGATTCAGAACATTCTCCCAAATTCTCCATAATTCCAGACTACACATACTCTCTGCTTTATTTGTCATTTCATCACTATCAACTGTTAGCATAGTCTAGTCTTCTTTCAACTGAGCCAGAAGGAAAACTTCTGTTTACAGAATACATTTCTTTGAATTAACAAGACTATCGGCGATAAATCAGCTTAGAAATGACTCTTCTATATAGGCTTTAAAACAGGCTAAAGACCACCCTGGCTCAAGCAAAAGCAGTACCACAAACATAATTGACCACCCAGAGCACTTTGGTTGAGTTTTTGGGTGCTTCATTACCATAGATTCTCCCAATCAAACAAAGTGTTATATGTAAATGTGAGTAGAGTATTACCCAACATAATAGGAGTTTAAACCGAGATGAAGTTGTGAAAAACGGACCATAATCACATAAGCATTAGCATGTCCATGATTACCATTTCAGTAGATTATTTATAGTAAAATGATGCTGTGGCAATAGGTCATTAAAAGGAGCCCTGCAAGTAAAGACTCTGTATAATAACAATGTCTTGCTGATATCCAAGGAGAGAGACTGAAGATGGCCAGAGTCATCTGGGCCCACTCCAATTTTAGAGCCTCAAAGGAACAATAGCTTAAAAGACCAGCACCCTTTATCTGTCTTTTGTAAGCCAACAAGTCTAGTGGGTCCACAGACTATACCAGCTTCAATTCATTGTTTAGCTGGAGCTGCTAGCTGGTGACGGGGTAGAAGACTGGCTGGCAAAACCAGTAGACCCCGTACCAGATCCATTGCTGACCAACGCTGCTTGCTGACCAAAGTTAGTGGTTCTCAGAGTGGCAAGATGTCGAGCGGAGAAGACATGGTCACGTGCTGCAGCCCTGGATTCGAATCCAATCCCACAGGCGTCACACTTGCCTCTCAGAGTCTCACGGCCTGTTGTCTGGCCGATGGTATATGATGGAGTTGGTTCCACAACTGTCAGTTGTACAGGTTTGGGCAGGATGGGACGGTTGGCTCGGAGAGCGTTGTATTGTAGGTAGCTACCCGAGCTGACATCTACCTTCTTGGAAGGGTCGATGGGATTAGGCGACTGTGTGAAGATGTAAAAATCACAATGTCAGTTTCAATTTCATCAAAGAAAAACAAAATGTTGAAGGGATAGTTCACCCAAAAATGTTCCAAACCTGTTTGAGTTTCTTCCTTCTGTTGAACACAAAAGATGACGGCACCCATTGACTTCCAGATTATTTTTCCCCCTACTATGGAAGTCAATGGGTGCCGTCAACTTTCTGGTTACCAACATTCTTATTTTGTGTTCAACAGATAAAAGAAAAGGATACAGGTTTGGAACAACATGAGGGTGAATAAGTTAAAACAACATTTTCATTTTTGGGTAAACTATCCCTTCACAGTGATCAACTCGGGACACTTAAAAAAATTGCACTTTGTGACAAAAAGGTTGCCAACCCCTGGTCGAAGTGCTCCAGTTTAGGTGAAAAATAACCAGAAATGGAAGGTATTTTAGTAGTAAAATCATAGCAGCTGCCACTACTTTCCTGTGCGCCATACATTCCTGTCCAGGAGGTGGCGGAAACAATCACCTGCTTCTAGAGATCAACGTAAAAGATTTAAAGGGTTAGTTCACCCCAAAATTTAAATTGTGTCATTAATTACTCACCCTCATGTCGTTCCAAACCCGTAAGACCTTTGTTCATCTTCTGAACACAAATTAAGATCTTTTTGATGAAATCCGAGAGCTTTCTGACCCCACAATTCATAGTTCTCAGTCACGTGACTGTCGCAGAGCCTTGGAGGGCAAAACCGCCATTGAACTCCATAGAACTACAGCACAAGCTTGTCAAATTTCCATCTTAAAACAAAAATATGTGAACAAGATGCACGTTTTGGGCACTTATGATCCATATACAGCACCTACTGCAGTATTTCAATCACTGAAAACAGCGGGATGTTTTTAAAACGCTTAACGTGAAAACACTATAGGGTGAGCTGCACCAATAAGGATTCAATTAAGCAAAGTTTAAAGGATTTGTTGATATGGGTTCGATTTAAAATCGAGTTGTTGCACCACTTCATTTTAAACACAGATTAATTACGCAGTAAAACCGTTATAGAGCTGATCAAGCAGCAGACGGAGGGTGAACTGACGACAGGCTAAAGAATCCTTAGTGCAACCCACCCTTAAAGTGCCGTAATGTACTAAAACAGTGATATTAAAAGATCAAATTCAGTTTACACCTTTTTGATGATGTATACTATATACAGGCGAGTAGATGAGGCAAGAATATGAACGCAACGCATTTTCTTTATAATGGGTTTAGATGGGGAAAACACCTAACGAGAAACCTTGTGTTGCACTAATATTCTGTGTTCGTCTGATTTCCTGTACAAAGTATGCAACATCAATAAGGTGTATATTGAATTTGGTATTTTAATATCACTGTCTTACCGCATTAATACTGACTACAAACCTGGTAAAAATGACTTGTTTTGCCCTCCAGGTGGGCGTTCCTATAAGCGTGTGACAACACGTGAAAACTATGAATAGACTGCATAAACCCCCATTACTACTTTCAAGGCCCAGAAAGGTAGTAATTACATTGTTAAAATAGTCCATGTGACTCCAGCGGTTCAACCAAAAAACAAAAGGGAAGAAATTGTTGAATAAAGTCGTTTTTCTTTAGCACAAAAAGTATTCTTTTCGCTTCATAACAATAAGGTTGAACTACTGTATTCACATGGACTATTTAACAATCTGTTTTACTATCTTTCTGGGCCTTGAAAGTGGTGATTATGTTGCAGTCAATGTGGGGTCAGAAAGCTCTCGGATTTCATCCAAAATATCTTAATTTGTGTTACGAAGATGAACAAAGGTATTACGGGTTTGCAACGACATGAGGGCGAGTAATGTGTCCCAATTCAGAGGCTGCATCCTTCGAAGGCCGATTGCATCACAGCGGCTTGACGTAGGCTGTCCCAATTCGAAGGCTCCTTCAAATGCATCCATAATTTCCTAGCCAATGAAGGATACAACAGATGGATCCTTTGTGGCCTAGTCTACCTCAGAATTCATTGTGTGGCGGTGATGACAGGATTTTGAGAAGAGAAAATGCATATTGCACCCAATATGCAAAAAGGAATTGGGAATTGGGTTTCAACTTATAATATCTGTTTAAAGCGGCTTAAATGCTGACTTATACCTTACAAAGATGCGATTTTATACAGTTTATACTCTTATTATGTACATAAATGGACCGCGATGAACATATTTACTTAAGTTGTAAACCCTGTTGTTTTGAGACAGTTGAATATAACTTTCAAAAAAGTCCAGTACAAACATCACTGCCACTCGTCAACGGCAGCTGTCACAGTTGCTAGGCGATAAGAGCAATCCTCCGTAGGTTAGACAGTCCCATTAAACAACACTCAGTCCGACCTTTGCGGACTTCGAAGAATGCAGACTCTGAATTGGGACACAGTTAAAAAAAAAAAGTAAAAGAAGCATTTCTGCCACCTACTGTGTGAAGCGTAGATGGCGCACAAGAGAGAAGTGGCAGCCTACACTTTACCACTTACATTTCGGGGGGGAAGGAAGCACTTAAATACCCAACCAGATTAAATTATCTCCTTTTGAGTAAGAGAACGTAAAAGGAGATGAAAGAAAATGTAATGCATACAGGTATGGTTGAGTAAATTTTGGATGAATTATGTCTAAGAAATTTCAAAAAGAAATAAAAAAATATGAATTAAAGATGACACTTTCTTAGTCTACTGCACCTGGCAAATTGTTTTATGTGTTGCTATGACATGAGAAAGTATCTGGACACCTCCAAGGCCAATGACATTGTAGCAAAATATTAAAAATAGATATGAAAACAGATGCTTCGGAATATTAGACAAAATGCCCTTACCATTTTCTCTTGCTGAAGCCTCCAGCGTTTCTCCTTGGCACGTGTATTTTGGAACCAGATTTGCACAACCTTCAGCGGAAGCCCAAGCTCTGTCCCCACTGCCTCACACTCCAGTGCATTAGGATGAGCACATGTCTCGTAGCACGACTGCAGGATGGACAGCTGAAGACAGTTCAGGTGAGTTCGAGGTCGTCTTGGGGTGGAGTTCTGCAGCATGTAGCTTGTTTCTTTTTGGTTTGGAACAGAGGAGGCTGTAACCGTCACAGGGGATGGCGTAGTGGGCGTGGTGGTTATGGTGGGCGTGGTGGTAGTGGGTGTAGGTCGCTGTGAGCTCAAGCCTAACTGTTCTCTTGAGAGGGTGTTGATCTTGAATGGACCTTTCTGAGACCAATATTTGAGCCCATTGTGTTTCTGAGATGCCAAGGCAGAAGATTTGTTAATTGGCGTAGGGGACAATTTTGGCACCATGTGGCTGGTAGTCCCAGACTCGACCCCTCCTCGGTAATCATCGTCATCTTCATCAGTGTGGTCTGACTCGGCTTGTACCTCTTCAACCTTCCTTTTCGGAGCAGATCGAGATGTAGGAATCCCACTGACTAGCAGAGGAACTGCAACCGGAGTGGCCACTGTCTTAGGAGCTATTTTAACCATTGTAATGGGAGTTGCTTCTGTTTTGGTCTTGTGAATTAATGAAGGACCAGTGGACACAACGGTGAAAGAGGCTGTCTGATTTGGTCTACTTGGACCTTGAATAGGAATTTTCAGGGGCTCCTTGACCTCCTTCACCTTATCTGTCTTTGGAGGAACATTTCCAGTTTGGGGTTTTGCAGGGGCCCAACCGGTGGAGGGACTTGGGTTAGGTTTAGGTGGGGTGGAGAATATGGGCTTCGAGAGTGGCCAGGTGAACTTAATGAGTGGTTTCCCAACAGCTGCCAAAGTGCCATCACTGATAAAACGGACCTCTCCCTTTCGCTCCCTAGCCCTCATATTCTGGAACCAGATCTGAACCACTTTCTTTGGAAGGTTTACCCACTCAGATATTTGTTCAAATTCATGCTTTCCTGGGTTTGGATCTTTGAAATAACATCCATAGAGAATATCAAGCTGGTCAGCATGGATGATGGTCCTGGACCGTCTCATGTCCCTGAACCGTCTGACTTTTGGCCTCTTTTGGTCCCGCTCTTTTTCTCGTTCCTTCTCTTTTTCCCTTTCAATGAGTGATGTGCTAACCTTTTCTGCAGCCCTCATGTACACAGTGCTAGTCTTAGCCAAATTATTGCGATTAGTTAAAGTACTGTTATTGGAAGATGGTATAGCAATGGCAGGATCTGGCTTCACTTGAACAACGATGAGACCTCCATCTGTAGGAACCCCAACAGTCGCTGGTCTCAATCCCAGACCATCAAGCAAATGACTTTTCTGTATAGAGGACTTGTTAGCTGGGGAGACCGATGATGTTGATGATATTGTAGAGCTGTGGTTTTTCCCCATGCTAAGATCCAAAGCAGACTCGCCATCATTACCATTAGATAAGAAGGAGTGTGTAAGAGAGGTGGGTGCAGATGCATTAAGAGGGTCCGAAAGTGATGCTACTGGACTTCGAGTAACTGTATTTGAAAAGGTCATTTTACCCCGATCTCCTTCTGAAACACCCACCCCCATAAGTGATGAAGGAAGTGAGAGTACATATGGACTGTATAACTGAGTGGAAAGTGGAGCCAATGACAGGGAAAGGGGCAACGACTGCAAGATGCCAGTTGGAATGCCCTGATGATCGATTGAAACTGAAATAGGAGTAGGAGGGTCAGCTTGTGCTTCCAACTGAAGATCAAGATCTACATCTTGCTTCTCTCGCTTGATCTCCACCTCTTCCTTGTCAATCTCACTCTTTCTCTTTTTCCTCTTCATACTCTGTTCATCATCATATTCGTCCTCTGCATCCGAGAGGAAGACTGTAGTAGAACGAAGAACCTTTCCACCCCCACTTGACCTTTCAGCTGTTGGCTCGACCTGTGAAGACTGTTTGATTGGACTACCTGACTCTTCCCTCATAGAGCTGCTTTGACTTTCTTCATCAGTCACGATAACAGACGTGTAAAACTCTTCATTTTCAGAGTCGGATGTCAACAGCAATTCTCTTGGACTTCCCTTACCAATCCTGTGTCGTTCTGCACTACTGGAAAGGTCAATGGCATGACTGCTTGTCGTTGACGGACTGTGTTCATCTTCACCCTCATCTATCATTAAGTTACCTTCTTCATCCTCCATACTTCTGTCCAATTCATCATGGAAGCTGTCTAACCTCTCCCTATCTTTGGATTGCCAGGCATCTAAGAACCACTTGCGTACCTCTTCTCCACTTAGCCCCACCTCCCTGCCGAGGGCTTCGCAGTCTTCTCGCTGAGGACTAGATGTTTCAGCATCATCTCGTGACTCTAAAAATGCCCATAGAACCTGAGACTGGAACTCAGTGAGCATAGACCGTCCTGAAGACAAGATTGGATGATCTTTAGCACTTCTATGGCCTGAAGCTCTTAAGGCAAAATTAGTGTTACGAAAAGTACAGTTAACAGCGCCAGAGCGGTTAACGAGATGTGTATGGCTGAGACCTTGGTTTGGATCCAAAATACATGACAACGAACTATCACGCTGAAGGACTGGGGATTCAGTTGCTTTGGAGTTTGCATCATCCCCGTGACACTCCTTTTCACTAGTCCTCTCGACTTCCATTTCACTTTCTTCTTGCTCTTTTTTATCACATGTTGTGCCATCACCCACCATTTTCTCACTTTGCTCTTGTGTATTCTCACCCTTAATACACATTTCTTTTTTTATCCCATCAATTTTCCAGTCCCCTTCAGATTTTACTGACGTTTGCTGATTGCAAGACTCTACTTTAATCTCCTTGTGTACTCTCATGTCTGCACCCTTGTCTGCCGTCTTGTTGATCTCCTCTAAACTCATATGAGTGGTGGTTGGGAGTCCAAATGCAGCCCACTGACTTTGTAAGCCACTGAGTCTTTGGGCCAAGAGAGCCTGTTGAGCAGCACTGAGACCAAGAACTGGCACCGCCTGCTGCAAAAGCTGGTTTGGAGACTCTGGATTCTGGCCCTGGATTTGGGTTTGAGTTTGGAGTCCATTCAACACCAGGGGCATGAGCATCTGAGGCTGGGGTATAAGCTGCGGGGTGGCTGCCCCTGGTGTTGCAGATGTCCCAGTCGTGAAGAGAGGAGGAAGAATGGAGTGTGGGAGAGAATTTGGGCTGGAAGTCAGAAGAGTGAGAATAGCAGACATGGCTTGTGCGGAGGCCACCGGAGAAGAAAGTAATGAGGGAGCTAGCTGAGGCTGCACCTGCTCTCCGTCTTTGGTCGTTACTGCTGATGGAGTCAGGTTTGCTTGGGTGACACAATTGCTAGTGGAGGTGGTAACTAACTGTGTGGTGCTTCCAACAGTGGTCGCCAAGTTTGTAACCATGGTTCCAGTTCCTGTATTTGCAGTGGAACTAGGAGTAGCATTTCCCGCACTCCTGCTGCGACTCTGGTGCAACACAGATTTTAAATGACTTTCCAGGGTGATGGCATGATTGTAGGAGACACGACAGACGGCACACTGGTATGGTTTGTTGGAGACATAAGGTCGAGCCAGGAAAGGGGTTGAGTCACTGTTATTCACCGTCCCGGTTCTCATCCTCTGGATATGGGTGGTTGAATTATAATGAACACTCAAAGCCGTTCTAGTAGGAAATGACTCCAAACACGCATTACACTTGAATGGACGGTTATCACCTTCAGAGGCTAGGTTTTTACAGACGGATCTGCCATTGCTTACAGAAGCCTCTGAAGTTTTTACAATTTGCTCCACATTGTCATGATCTGACTCCAGGCTACCCATGTCACTTTCCTCATTTTTCTTTCCCTCCAGCTCTTCATCCATCTCTTTTTCCTGAGAAGAACTACCCTTGTCACCTGCATCTGTAGATTCGCTCTCATTTTGGGAAGCCATTGAGGGGGACTTTGTGTTCTCTAAATGTGTCTGCTGAGATGTGTCATCTGATGAATTGATAAAACATAAAATTCAACGTTAGTGAGCATTTAAAAACAAAACAAAATAAGTGCAGTTTTTTGTACTACCAATCAATCGGCTAATATTACGCTGAATATGTAAAACAGGTCTTCAACAGAGCAATTTCACAAATTGTTCGCTACTTGATTTCAGAGCTTTATGTATTTTTGTTTAACACTTATTTTTCACAATGTTAGTTACATTTAACCAAAGCTAAAGTTAACAAATGTATTAAGATGAATCGTAATATACATGTGTACGAATCCATAAATCAATGATTATTTGAGCAATATCATAGCATAGGTAAATACATTTAAATATGCACAAAATCTCACAGAGTAGGCTTAAATCGCAACCCTCGTTTTATACAATATGCAACTGAGATCCCTGGTCCATCCCTCACCTTAAAAAACTTGAAACCCCTTATATTCAAATTCAGAACAACAATCATTTGTTTGCATTTAAAAACAACCAGTGAAATGTAAATAATTTGCAACAATTTAGATTCTTTTTTCAGCCATCATGTCCAGGAGTCAGCAGGAAAACTGAATACTTGTGGGGGCCACACTCAGCAGGCTACAACCTACAGGTGCTTCATTGCCATGGAAACTACTGAAGCAAGGTGGTCAGCAACACAGCCAATTGTGTGTCCAGTGGTGCATAACCTAAGCCTGGTATCAATAACACTGGAACCTAGGATCTCAGTGCTGGGATAGTGTTAAATCACTGTGGCACGAATGCAAACACTTGAGAATAACTTTATAGGTCTATAAAACTCACCTGCATCATTTTGGGTTTTTGATTCTTCATCTTCAGCAATGGAAGAGTGCTTAGGAGCAGCCTTGTGAAAAGAGGAAACCAATTATTTACGTTAAAAAGCAAACTTGTGTAAGCTTATAGTTTCACTGACAACACAGTCATTACTTTCATTTAAAAAAAAAAAAGTCTTTGCCATCAAAACATATATAAATGACTAAACATTAAATTACTAAAAATGTTTTTGTTAATCTTTGTTAATATACTCACAATATCCAGTAACTTATCAAGGCAAGCAGGGAGGACACTGTGTTTGTCCGTAAGGTGATGAGAGAGATTCTTGCGGTCTGGTTGGCTTTCTTGACATAGAGGGCATAACCACATTGACCCCCTCGTACTGGCACCTCCCAGAGTTACTCCTGACTCCTCCTGGAACCAAAGTGGTATTTATTATCATAAGCAATAATATATCAGACCTGAATAAGGAAAATATTTTATAACTCATTTACTTTCAGTTCACAAAATACATTTTTAGACTCTTTTATAGAATGTATTTATTTTTGTTTCAAGTAGCCTCATGCTACAATGTGTAAATGTGAAATAAACAAACGCATGAAATAAGTGCAGCACTCCACAAAGCTAAAATCTTAAAGGGTGTTAAATTCTGTCATTTACTCATCCTCATGTCATTCCTAACCTGTATGCTTGCCTGCCTTCTGCAGAATGCAAATGAAAATATTATGAAGAGCATCAGTGTGCAAACAACATTGGACCCCATTGACTTTCAAAACAAATATTTGTATCTTCTTTATTTACCACAGAAGAAAGTCATTCAATATGGAATTGCACAAGGGTGAGTAAATGATGACAGAGTATTAATTTTCAGGTGAATAGCCCTCTTTTTAATACAAATGAAAAGGTTACAGATTTATAGACAGCATCTAATGCAATAACATTCTTTGTGACATTGCCTGTAATATGATGTCTAATGTACAGTCAGCTCACATAAGCTTAATCGTCAAAACTCTAAAATAAACTTTAAGAAATGCAACAATTGTCTCACTAATCTGATTAATTGGGTGTGATGTAAAATGACACTGACAAATAAAAAAACATGCACGACCTGTAGTTATTTATATAGGTCATACAATCTGTGCTATGCACTTATAACAGTACTCATGCAAGACATCAAATCTGATATCAGATGCAGTTATGTTCTTTCTGCTAGACACAACATCACCGATACGTTGCGTTTATAAATCATGCATTTGAAGGCACATTACTTTATTTAAAGCATCCCATGTTAATCAAATCTGATAAGCAGAATCATGCATGCATTTATCAGTTCTGCAATAACTAGGCTATTTAACGTCAGATGAGGCCTAAATGTTGACCTTGACTATTCTTATAATATGCTGAGTGAGTGAAATTTGTCAACACGTTGCCCCTTGTGAATAAGGCGACATGGGCTGTAAATATCAGATAATGGGTGCAAATCCCCTGGGATGTTAATGACAGTAATGTCTCTTTAAAACAATAACCCAAATAAATAAATAACACATACGTCGACATCAAAGATATAAACATCGTAATTCTTATCTAAACGACTTCATTTCGCGTTTGCATGCAAAATCATTTAAATTACACCGTTTCTGGCTTCGTTTTTACATGCCACTGTCAAGTAACGAACAGACATCAAATGCCAACAGTGCTACAATGCCACGCCAATTAGCTTCCCTGCTAGACTGAAAACATGCACTGAATCCTCAAGACAAGTACTATTAACTTCTCTTAAAAGTCAAAGGCAGACGAACCCACACGCCGCGGGACACTGTCGTTCGACAGCGAGCTCATATGGCCGCCATAACTCTTGATGATTTCGTTAATTAACCCACAGCCTAATTAGCAAGACCCGTGTGCTGTTGAATCAATTGGAAACGGAGAGCTTTAGCCTGCCTCGCTAACACGCACATATACACACACGCACACACACACAGTCACTCCAGTGTAATCATGACAAATACCCCATTAAAGTGCATTGCACTGCAGTCTCCTGCCCTAATTACCCCCTTTTCCAACTTTAATCGCTACAAAGCGACTGATTTTAGTGATTTCTTACTTGAAGGGTGATGTTAAAACAAAAGAAGCCGTTTTCTCATAAACATTCGTGGCACTTCACATGGCTAACGTAGCTAACAACACTCAACAAATTGGTCAACTAATTATGTATCGCGCATCAAGCCTCAAATCGCCCACAAACTTCTCAAAGACACAGAATTAGAGCTTCGAGAATAAATAATAAGGTAAAACGGTCCCTACGCTCGAGATGCTGCCGTTCAAATCTGCTTTATTGCGCTAATTGAATTGTGTAAATAGGCTTTCGGCTCTCAAATGTAAAACCCCGGGCTTGATTAGTTCCTCGCCCCCCTGATTGTGGCCTGTTTGTCGGGCAGCGAGACATTCCCCGCCCGCCGTCCGCGGCACAGCGGAAATTGCGGCCTACATCGACTAAGCTATTTAATTAATGAATTTGGGTTGCTTCATACAGATGTGTTAAAAAACAAGCCGTTTGTCGTCCCCCTTCGGCATTTATCAAACCCAATGCATTGCATTTGGCGGTCTAAGTTCCTCATTTAGTGTATAATGTAGATATGGAGCATCATAAGTGTGTTTTAATAATTGTAGAACGCAGTAATTAACGATGGATGAAGCGCATTGCTGCTCGAAAAGAGCGACGTGCAACACAACGAGCAGCGAAAGGGGGTGGCGGGGCCAAAATGAGAGACCGAGGCAGAAAAGTTTGGATTTTAACACTCGAAAACCAACTAAATATTCGCAGTGAAAAGCCATGCATCAAATTATCTATCGTGCTCAGGACGCGATGAGATCCGCATCGCCCCCACGATCGCAACTTCTTGATCAATTCGGCGTCAACATCGTTTAATTAACACTAAAGCAATTAGCTAAGGCTTTTACCTGCATGGTTGGGACTCCAGCACACGCTTCCTCTCGCTCTTTAAAACTGAAAAGTTTTGTCTCTCTCTCCCTCTCTCACTCACTCACTCCCTCCGTCCTCCCTCTCTCTCTCTCGTTCACTCTTGCATTGCTCTCTCCTCTAGTAAACACACGACAGCTCCCCCAAAAGCTGACTGCTAACTCTCTCCAAGAATGTTCCTCTTCCCACTAACGGTTCGATTAAACACACCTACAAGCATGTTGGAACAATGTTGTTATAATGTCATCAATTAAATTATTTGTAACTTTGTTTAAGACTGGTCGAGGCGAATAATTAAAACGAATGTCAAATGAGAAATGTTTAATAGGTGTTTATACACACACACACACACACACACACACACACACACACACACATATATATGTTATTGGTAATATTGTGTTAATAATTATAGGATATGTACTGTAAATAGCAAATAAAATAGGTCTAAATAAAAACAGGTTTCTACTGGCACTATATATCCTACCATTTGTTTTGTATGAAATACTTACACAGCAAAATAAAATACAAAATAAGTTCATACATAATTTTTTTTAACAAATTATACATATAGGCCTATATACACACACACATGCATACATATAACGTTAGTCGTCGTGTATGATGTATTATGTATGAAATATTTACACTGCAAATGCAAACTAAAACGTTTATGCATCAAAACATGTTTTGTTATTTTATTTTGCTGTGTATTTCATTCAAAACAAAGTTCATTAAATACACACACACACACACACACACACACACACACACACACACACACACACACACACATACAAAGACACACACTAAATTGGATTAAGTAAAAGCAGCAATATATGTGGTGTAATATCATGTATTATATGTAATATCCTGAAATGTAGTTCTCTAATCTTGATAGAAATACAATTATTTGTCAGGAAGTAGCCTAATACTTTTTTAAAGGAAGTAATACTTATAAAAGCACTCTTGCGTATGTGGTGCGCTTAATGACGAGCAGATATTAGGCTGTCCGTGAACATGCCTGACCGGAAAAAGCTGTACAGGACCCCGATTCCACGTCTGTCCTCATTACACTGATTGATCGGTAAGTTCAGATGTTTTTGTTTGATAGTTTATTTTCGTTATGTCGGAATGATTGTCACAACCCGATTTTAACCGCAGTAGTAGTTACAGTATAATTGCCACTGCCTGAGCTTGGAAATTATTAACCTGCTAGGTTCCCTTCCCGGCAATATTTGTTGTTGTCTGTTTCTCATTAACGAAGCTGCCTATTTTGACAGCATTTTACTGTCTCACTACGCAGCTCACTTGGTTTTGAATCACAGCTGATCGGCACATTTTACAATGTTTTTATTTTATTTTATTCTATTACTGCAGAAAGTCTTTAATGTGCCAAAAATCTATTTTCTCGTTTTTATTTTTGTCTCATAGGACAGAATGACTGTAGAGGTGGAGAGAAAATTTGTTTGTAATGCAGAAATTATGGGTAAACTCCAGGATATTGGAGGTGTGTTCAAACTTTTTTTTGTTTACGCATATGTTTATAATATATATTTGTATGTGTCTACAATGCATATTGCATACATAAATGCATTTATATATATCTACACAGCTGAATGCATTGGTCAGCGGCAGTTTCAAGACCAGTACTTTGACTCTCCAGATTTCATCCTCACACTAAAAGATTTCTGGCTGAGAAGCCGAGAGGGATTGTGGGAATTGAAATGCCCTGCAGTTTCAGGGACTACACCTGACAATGAAACCGAGGCCCTTTGCACACGATACAGAGAGATAACCAGTCTCCCTCTGATTCAATCAGAAGTCGGCAGGATTATCAGTGAACACACTGCTGAAGGGAGTGAATCAAATTCCTCACAAAGGGAACAAATTGACAAAGTGGCAGAAAACAAGGACACAGAGATCTGTTCAGCAGATGACACAAAGTGGCTGACTGACCTCAATCTCATCTGTTTTGCTGAGTTCAAGACCAAGCGTTGCTCATACATGCTCAAGAGAGACGGTGCAGTGCGGGTGGATCTGGACCAGGCTGATTTCGGATATTGTGTGGGAGAGATCGAGGTTCTGGTGCCTGAAGGAGGTGACATGAATGCAGCTCTGCAGAGGATTACAAGCACTGCTGCAGAACTGGGTGAGCTCATGTTGTGTGTGGACACTGTCATATTATATTCAGAGTGAATATGTCATTTTAGTGTCATTGAGATACTAGTTTGTATTAATAGTTCAAATCATTTTCGTTAGTCTCCATGAAATCAAAACTGACACTTCCTTGTTATTTATGAAATATTGCAGTATTCATTATTATAAATAATTTATTCGTGCATTTATTCGTGTTTTCATATTAGTCAACATCCCCTTCCTCTTGTAGTGTGATGACGTGTTTATTGGCGTGAGGGCGGGACAACCTGTCACTCACAGCAGTGGAGACAGAGTGTATTTAGGCCACGCCCACACCGCCCAATCCAACGCTCTCCATTGACTTTGTATTGCGTGAAGCGGCCTCCTTGTCATTTCTGACTTCTAACTAAAAATAGAACAATGTCTAAAAGCTGCTATGTGACCGGGTGTACAGCAAACAAGCTAAAAAACACCGAACTAAGTTTTCATAAGCTGTCGACCCAAAAAGAACGAGCGTGACAAAAGTGGATACAATAAGACGTGAAGCATCAGCAGGAAGAATGGGTCAATTTTGGGATCCTGACACTCAGCATGCCTACGTGTGCAGTAAACATTTAACCACTGTTAAGTCAAATATCCAAATATCAGTTTTATATATTATGTTTTCTGTCGCTGATCACATTCCCCTCTAGTGGGTGTAGTTCTCAGTGTAATATAACATGTTGCTCTCTGTCTCAATTGCCTGTATCCACTTTTGTGTCCTTAAACACTCGTTTTTTAGGTGAACAGGGTTTTTGGGTTTTTTGGTTGTGGGTTTTGTTTAGTTTGTTTGCTGTACACCATGTCACATATCAGCTTTTAGACATTGTTCAGTTTTTTGTTATAAGTCAGAAATGACAAGGAAACCGCTTCACACAATACAAAGTCAGTGGAGACGGTTTGATTGTCGCCCCAATGATGCAAACTTCACAATGATGCAAACATCAAATATGAGTCAAATTCTGTTGTCATTTAGCTCAAGTCAGTTCAGTATGGGGGTAGATTTGTTGCATTATTCCAAACAAATAGACAATGACATTTGTGTATAAAAAAAAAAATATCCAAACATATGTTTTTATGTCACAAACACAACTCTGCTGTGCATTCATTTGTAAATCGCTTCCTGTGCATTTGTTGATGGCTTCCTCTGCATTGGTGGATCTCTTGCACATTCGTAAATCGCAGCACAGCGCGTTGATTTTGAAACATTTCTGTTTCAAGAAGCATCTACACTCACACAAATCCACAAATAGGTAGACTCCACCCACCGTCTACTTAAGCCAATCAGATGACAGCCATATTGTTCTGACCAGAGCCATAGAGCTCTCAATAGTTCCAAACTCCGCGCTGTCAATCTGTTTGAATAGGATTAAGCAGGATAGACAGCATTTTCACTATATTTGCTGCAATTTCTGGCAAATGTTAACACAATATGTGCCTTGACTTCGATTAGGCTTTACAGTAGCATTTTATTCTGGGGAGAGATAAAGAAGAGACTACGTTAATGTTTTTTTTGAGTGATCTGGTCATTTTATTTGGGTCACGACAGTACAACATGATTTTACAGCGTTGAGTATTGTAGTCAATCACGGGCGTTTCTGTTGAAAATAATAACCAATCATATGTTTAATCTACCGACAATGAGAATCCTCTCAATATCGATTAAAAACAAGTTTTATAGAGTCTCAAAACGCTGAATGAATTTTAGTGCAAGTTTATGTTTTACACGAATCTTCCCATTATCTACAAATCCCCTCATCATAAACAAAGCACAGACACGATTTAAATTAAGATTTATTGTGATGTTTAGTCATATGTTTTTGTTTTTCATTAGACTTTGTAATGTTCCCTACAATTAGCCTATATATTTAACACTTCAGTACAAATAAAGCAACACAAATATAGATATTTTAATGTTATAATAGTGATTTGATGATCTATAAAAATGAATGGCTAAAAAATGGCTAATGAGCCAATAAGTGTTCCTCTTCCGCCATCTACTGGTTATAGTGGTCATTTATTTTTTTCGGTTTGTTGTTAACGTCCTAATGTTATTTTATACTCGGAGCATACACAACTGGTGAATATAAATGAATGATGCTAGAATATACAGAATTTAACCCAAGAAAGAAGTTTAAAAAAAAACAGGGCAACCAATTTATTCAACTCTTTATATTCAGACGCTAGATACGTTATTCCTAGAATGGCAAATACTTCATAGAAACGCATTTGACAGAAAGATCTCAGAGAATGTAAACACTGTTGAAATGACAGATAGCATCTGGATATAGTAGCTGTTGCAGTGCTGCTCACATTATCTAACTGAAGTTAGAGTCTAACGATATATTATATATAACACTAGACATTAACTGTAACGTGCTTCATAAAACACATCTTCTATCAATATTCCTGAGAGGTCAACTAAATCAGGAAATGATCGGATGGTTGAATAATGATGTGCACAGATAAATCATTTATAATAAATACTTCAATATTCCAAAACAAAAACAAAAATGGTCCATTCAGATTTCATGGTGACTTTAACTATAATAAACCTGGCTAAGACATCCAAAGTTGCATATCTGCTGCCTAATAAACTATAAACAAATGGCTTAGCTTCTATGGCATCTGGTATCAGAGATAAAATATAAATAATGCTACATGAACCTCTGTTCACATCACTTTATAATATCTAATGTATTTTTGTTGTCTGTCTTCACAGGTTTAAGCTGTGAGAAGAGAGTAAAGGGGAAAATGGATGTTTACCTTCAAAGATTTCAACCAGACCACTATGCAAAACTTCTTAATGCTCATATTTTATGAGGAATCACTAGTTTAACATATAATTAGTAGTTTTTAATGATTAATTTATGAAAAAGTGCACTACACAAAATCTTTAATGCTCATATTTGAATGAGAAAATAATCACTGTCTTGTGTTTATGTGCAGTACAAATATTATAAAATATAGTATGTAGCATTGCACTGTAACATTGCATCATGGCAGTTTGAGTCAGTCAAATAAAGCAGATATCTGATTATATCTTAACATTATGACCACCTTCCTAATATTGTGTTGTTCCTCATTTTGCTGCCAAAACACCCCTGACCCGTCGAGGCGTGGACTCCACTAGACCCCTGAAGGTGTGCTGTGGTTTCTGGCACCAAGATTTTAGCAGCAGATCCTTTAAGTCCTGTAAGTTGCGAGGTTTGGCCTCCATGGATCGGACTTGTTTGTTCAGCACATCCCACAGATGCTCTTTTGGATTGAGATCTGGGGAATTTGGAGGCCAAGTCAACACCTCAAACTCGTTGTTGTGCTCCTCAAACCATTCCTGAACCATTTTTGCTTTGTGGCAGGGCACGTTATCCTGCTGAAAGAGGCCACAGCCACCAGGGAATACCGTTTCCATGAAAGGGTGTACATACATGGTCTGCAACAATGCTTAGGTAGGTGGTACGTGTCAAAGTAACATCCACATGGATGGCAGGACCCAAGATTTCCCAGCATAACATTGCCCAAAGCATCACACTGCCTCCGCCGGCTTGCCTTCTTCCCATAGTGCATCCTGGTGCCATGTGTTCCCCAGGTAAGTGGCGCACACACACCTGACCATCCACGTGATGTAAACGAAAACGTGATTCATCAAACCAGGCCACTTTCTTCCATTACTCCATGGTCTAGTTCTGATGCTCACATGCCCACTGTTGGCACTTTTGGCAGTGGACAGGGGTCCGCATGGGCACCCTGACTCGTCTGCAGCTATGCTGCCCCATACGCAACAAACTGCAATGCACTGTGTATTCTGACACCTTTCAATCAGAACCAGCATTAACTTCTTGAGCAATTTGAGTTACAGAAGCTTGTCTGTTTGATTGAACTACACAGACCACCTTTCGCTCCTCACATGCATCAATGTGCCTTGGTCGTCCATGACCATGTTGCCGGTTCACCCCTGTTCCTTCGTTGGACCACTTTTGATACTGACCACTGCAGACCGGGAACACCCCACAAGAGCTGTAGTTTTGGAGATGCTCTGACCCAGTCGTCTAGCCATCATAATTTGGCCCTTGTCAAACTCGCTCAAATCCTTACGCTTGCCCATTTTTCCTGCTTCTAACACATCAACTTTGAGGACAAAATGTTCACTTGCTGCCTAATATATCCCACCCACTAACAGGTGCCGTGATGAAGAGATAATCAGTGTTATTCACTTCACCTTTCATAATGTTATGCCTGATCGGTGTATAAACAACTGTTGAAATTTTGCATAGTTACATTAATAATTAAAAATAATGTTTGCTTAGCTAATTATTCTTGTTCACACTCTTAGAACCCTTTAAGGTTCTGTATAGAACATTTTCTTGAACAACAGTGGGCCTGTTAAAAGTATCCTGGACAATAAGAAGTAATATAATAAGATCTGGTAGCACTTTATTTTACAGTGTCCTTTTTACATATGTTACATGTACTTACCATAGTAATAACAGTAAATTATGCATAATTACATGGAGCTAACCCTATAGCAAGTACATGTAGTTATTTAAGATTACTCAGTACTTAAATGTATATTTACAGTGTAACAAAGAAATAAAGTGTATTCTAAGGTCTTTACTAAATGTTTCTTTTTTTGTTTTTGTTTAATATTTTCTGACAGTAAAGCATGTGTTAGATTGTTTGATCCAAAAAACATTACATATTGCATGTACTTTTATTTTGAAAGTTATTTAGCAATTTTCTGCTTTGACCTAAATAGATTTGTGTGTCAAGTGCAACGTTTGCTCAGCAGAGAGCGCTGTTTTCTTTGTTATGAGCTGTTCACTCGTCATGACAGCAGCTGGCGCAATGCTACTGTAAAAACACTGACAAGTTCATTAAAATCTAACACCAGTTTTAACACCAGGTGGTTTGGTAATCTATACGGAACAGAATTAGAAATTATTAAAATGATCCTTATTCATTTATGACGCGTCAGATAGATCAACGATATAAACTGATGTTGTTGTTTACACTCCGCGACAATGTCCAATGCTCACACAACTCTACTGTAAGCAATGAACATCATGTCACAAAGACGTGTTGCTGATGCACAAATTTTATTTTTAATTCTGTGAAGCCTAGGCATCAAATTGACCACATTTGGAATGTGTTGCCACATATTTGCAAAATACACATATCAGAACAGGTAAATGATTAAGTGTCAAAACATATCTTGATTTAAAAAAAAAAAAAAATTAGATTTTCTAAAAAGGATTTATAAAAACAAAACAGCAAGTGCATGCACATATTATTTGAGATTTTAAATTCGGCATTAAATGCTACATAAGTTGCGATAGCCTTTTCTTTCCAGTTGCAACGTATATCTGAGTGAAACCATAGCCCATAGGCATATAAAAATGAATTATGTCTATGAGTGAAATGGCTTCTCGAACTTGATTTTGTTCTTGGGGAATTGATTGGATGGTTGTGGTTTGCCATTGCTGTGATGTCATGTGAGTGACAGGTTGATCCCGCCCTCACGCTAATAAACATGTCATCAGAGTGACGCTTAGAGAAAGGGAATTATTTAGATTAAAGATTAAAAGGGGCACATGAATAAAATAAAAATACGCGCACAGAATTTTTATTTTTTTTAACAAACTGTAATATTCAATAAAAAGAAGAATTGTTCATTTCGATTTCATTGCGACTCCTGTAAAAAATAATCGATGCATGCAGTTGTCTTTAACATATTTTGTTTGATTTTAATAAGCACTGAAAATATACTAGGCCAGGCCAATAAATAACTGGTACAATAAAAATATCAAAAGACCACCCAGTCAAGGTAAAAGGTCATGATTCACGTGCCATGCTGAAATAAAAGAGAGCTGGTATGGAGGGATGCAAGGGGTATTTATTTCAGCTGGAGACTTCAGCTTGAGTGTGGAGAGAAGGCTTTTATGAGGAAATATTAGGAGAGCTGAAATATGACACTGTGTACTCTCTTTAAAGTGCAAGTATCTCTGGCTTTCTTCTCCCTAACATAAGGCCTTTGCCTTCAGACTTCTATTATTTTATGTTGATATCCCTGAGAATTTGACTCTAGATTTTTGCTCAGACCAGCTCTGTTCATTGTTTTTTTTATATATATAGTAATGAAGGGAAACCATTGTGCAAGGTTTGACAGGATACAATTAAAGTGGCATTATTTCAGAGGAACCTTCAGATGGGAACCCGATGACAGAGGGAGAGAGAGGTGTATTTTTCGCATCAAACCCATTGGATGGCTTGTAATTCTTGACTAATAAAAGCTTTAGTTTTGCTGCTAACAATCCCACTTGCATCCATTCACATTCAAGTTCTCACAGTCTCACAAAACACTTCTCTCTCTCTCTTTCCAAACAATCAGTGACCTTCCTGTCATCTGTAACACTTACACAGGTGATCAAATGAAGCCACATGGCGCTGTTGCTTTGAAAGTTCTCACATTTGACTCCTCTCACAGCAGCTGCTTTACACTATTTTAGTTTGGCTTTGGCAGAGACTGTGACTATACAGTCCCTTTACACACACACACACACACACACACACACACATACATATCTGGTTTAAATCATCACTTCTATAATAAAGGGAGAAGTTTCAGAACTAAGCTAATGTTCTGGCAAGGTTCTCTCAAAATTATTAGCAAACATTCTTTCAGTAAAGTTAAAGGAACACTCCACTTTTTTTGAAAATAGGCTTTCCATGAACATTGTACAAATAATGTTTTAGTTCTAATGTTTTGAGAACGAATATTCATTAGAGGAACACTCCACTTTTTTTGAAAATAGGCTCATTTCCCAGCTCCCCTAGAGTTAAACAGTTGAGTTTTACCGTTTTTGAATCCATTCAGCCGATCTCCGGGTCTGGCGGTAGCACTTTTAGCATAGCTTAGCATAGATCATTGAATCTGATTAGACCGTTAGCATCTCGCTCAAAAATTACCAAATACTCAATATTTTTCCTGTTTTTTCCCTGACTCTTCTTTAGTTACATCGTGTACTAAGTCCGATGGCAAATGAAAAGTTGGTATTTTTTTGATGGCTAGGAACTATACTCTCATTCCTGCGTAATAATCAAGGAACTTTGAGCCGTCCCATAAGTGCAGCGGCGCAATGACATTACACAGCGCCTGAAAATAGGCTAACTTCCGTCAACATAACCAACGTGACAACCTGCTTACACAGAGAGGGTGCTGGGGACTATTTTTAGCTGCTGCGAAATATCATTCCGCCGCTGCACTCATGGGACGGCTCAAAGTTACTTGATTATTACGCAGGAATGAGAGTATAGTTCCTAGCCATATCGGCCTAGAAAATCACAACTTTTCATTTTCCGTCGGTCTTAGTACACAATGTAACTACAGAAGAGTCAAGTTTTTAATAGTAAAAATATCGAAGCTCTTTGGTCATTTTTTTTGAGCGAGATGCTAACGGTCTAATCAGATTCAATGATCTATGCTAAGCTATGCTAAAAGTGCTACCACCAGACCCGGAGATCGGCTGAATGGATTCAAAAACGGTAAAACTCAACATATATAAACACATAACACACACATACACACAAAACGCTTTCAAAATATTAAAAAGAAAATGGCCATTTTCAATGTTGAGAGAAATCACATTTTCATAACTTTAATTGGAATGTTAGCAAAACATTCTTTGAACATGTTTTAGCTGGGATGAAACCCTCTGAAGTCATAATCAGATATACACAATGAGATTGTGTTAACGATTTAGTAAAATAGTAAAATAATATTAAATTCAAAATTAACATCAAAATGTTCCTTCAAATTTTTCTTATATGTTACTCTGGGCTACTAAAAAGGCAAGTATTTTTTCCCCTCTCTATCAAAACAATTCATGTTTTTGAAAATGAAAAGTTAATTGCATTTATTCATGGTATTATATTCAGACCCCAAACAGAAACAATATAACATATTTCATTGAGGACTAACTGTATGAGGCATGTTATCAAGTTCTCATGTCACATCAAGCTGACACTCCAATGTTAAGCATGTTTTTGAGCCATTAAAGTCACCATGAAATCAAAATTGACCATTATTGTATGAAATATTGCAGTGTTTATTATAAATGGTTTATACGTGTACATCATTATTCCCCTCCATCTTGTAGCCCGTATTTACATACTCTCGAGTAGGAACTAAATCATATCTTCATGACCGCTAAAAAAGTATGTTCTATGGTATGAATGTGTGTAGTATGAATATAATCTGGACATACTACATTTGCCATGTTGCCATTATCATGTGACCTACCAGCGTCAGTTGTGTCGCTTCACTGTCATTCACAAATCCTCTCCCATGGCATCATGGGATAGTAAAATGCCCATCGTATGCACACTTCAGAATCTTGCTGAAAGTAGGTCATCCGGGTAGTGTACCAACTTTAATGAGTACTGTGAATTCAGATATACGATTATATAGATATACGATTTCGCATGCATCGGATGTGTTTACAGGCATGAGGGCTGGACAATCTGTCACTCATATGACATCACAGCAATAGCAAACCACAACCAACGATCCAATCAATTCCTGATGGACTTCAAGTCCCGCCCTAAATGTTTACTTGTTTGAGAAGCCGTTTCACTTGGAAATACGTCACAATAGGGAAGAAAAGATCGCAACTTCAGTTTCATGTCGACTTTAAGGGCCCAAACAAAATATGTGGGTTAGAAGTGCTTATGACATTGTGACTTGTGCAATAGTTTTGTTAGAGTAAATTAGTGTGACTGAAATAGATCTTGCATTTCATATGATATAAAGGTCCATTATTCATCTGAGCAAATGTTTACATGCAGCTGTTGTGGTTCACCTATAAGAAGAAAGAAAGAAATTAATCAAAGTTGCAACATAGAAGCTGTTGAACATTTTGATGCATTAGTGGGTGATGATAGTAGATGGTTCTCTATGTGGAAAACTGGCAAAACAAAAACAGCACACGCGCACACACACAACAGTGGTAAACCGGCAACTGAGTCATGGGTGGCCATGCAAGGCTCATTGATGCATGTGAGGAGCGAAGGCTGGCCTGTGTGGTCCGATCAAACAGACAAGCTACTCTAGCTCAAATGGCTCAAGAAGTTAATGCTGGCTCTAATAGAAAGGTGTCAGAATACACAGTGCATCGCAGTTTGTAGCGCATGGGGCTGAATACTATGGGAATAAGGCAAGCCGGTGGAGGCAGTGTGATGCTTTGGGCAATGTTCTGCTGGGAAATCTTGGGTCCTGCCATCCATGTGGATGTTACTTTGACATGTACCACCTACCTAAGCATTGTTGCAGACCATGTACACCCTTTCATGGAAACGGTATTCCCTGGTGGCTGTGGCCTCTTTCAGCAGGATAACGCGCCCTACCACTAAGGCAAAATGGTTCAGGAATGGTTTGAGGAGCACAACGAGTTTGAGGTGTTGACTTGGCCTCCAAATTCCCCAGATTTCAATCCAATCGAACATCTTAGTGATGTGCTGAACAAACAAGTCCGATCCATGGAGGCCCAACCTCGCAACTTACAGGATTTAAAGGATCTGCTGCTAACATCTTGGTGCCAGATACCACAGCACACCTTCAGGGGTCCAGTGGAGTCCATGCCTTGATGGGTCAGGGCTGTTTTGGCAGTAAAAGGGGGACCAACACAATATTAGGATATAATGTTATGCCTGATCGGTGTATGGAATTTTCAGGATGTCTGGAACAGGCTAGGTTTTTAGATACAGTATAGAGGAGAATTATGGGCATCCATTGTGGGTTTTCTCTCTTAAAGAAGAGCAACATGTCATATTTGATTTATCATCACACTCTTATGAGCCTAAAGCCAGATCTGAGCCTGTAACAGTTCTGTCACTTCTCATTTCACATGTGTGCATATCTAAAGGAACCAGTGACCCAGGCTCTTGAGCTCAAGTCTTTAATTCGTATGTATCAACAGCAAACCAAAGGTTAAGCCATAATTCATTTGTCATAAACGGATGATTCATCCATGTTTCTTAACTATCAATCTCATATATGTTCTGCCATTCTATTGATCGTTAATATAGTCTATATTTTAAATTCATACATATTTTATAATATATTTTTATATTCACGTAATACGGTGAATTATTTTTGAAAACCAAAAATACTAGAGTACAAAAGAATTAAAAGCATCGTAATATATATTACAGTACTTTTAATTGTTTTGTATATATATATATATACAGTGGGGAGAACAAGTATTTGATACACTGCCGCTTTTGCATGTTTTCCTACTTACAAAGCATGTAGAAGTCTGTAATTTTTATCATAGGTACTCTTCAACTGTGAGTGACAGAATCGAAAACAAAAATCCAGAAAATCACATTGTATGATTTTTAAGTAATTCATTTACATTTTATTGCATGACATAAGTATTTGATACATCAGAAAAGCAGAACTTAATATTTGGGACAGAAACCTTTGTTTGCAATTACAGAGATCATGCGTTTCCTGTAGTTCTTGAGCAGGTTTGCACACACTGCAGCAGGGATTTTGGCCCACTCCTCCATACAGACCATCTCCAGATCCTTCAGGTTTCGGGACTGTCCCTGGGCAATACGGACTTTCAGCTCCCTCCAAAGATTTTCCATTGGGTTCAGGTCTGGAGACTGGCTAAGCCACTCCAGGACCTTGAGATGCTTCTAACGGAGCCACTCCTTAGTTGCCCTGGCTGTGTGTTTGGGGTCGTTGTCATGCTGAAAAGACCCAGCCACGACCCATCTTCAATGCTCTTACTGAGGGAAGGAGGTTGTTGGCCAAGATCTCGTGATACATGGCCCCATCCATCCTCCCCTCAATACAGTGCAGTCGTCCTGTCCCATTTGCTGAAAAGCATCCCTAAAGAATGATGTTTCCACCTCCCATGCTTCACGTTGGGATGGTGTTCTTGGGGTTGTACTCATCCTTCTTCTTCCTCCAAACACGGCGAGTGGAGTTTAGACCAAAAAGCTATTTTTGTCTCATCAGACCACATGACCTTATCCCATTCCTCCTCTGGATCATCCAGATGGTCATTGGCAAACTTCAGACGGGCCTGGGCATGCGCTGGCTTGAGCAGGGGGACCTTGTGTGCGCTGCAGGATTTTAATACATGACGGCGTAGTGTGTTACTAATGGTTTTATTTGAGAATGTGGTCCCAGCTCTCTTCAGGTCATTGACCAGGTCCTGCCATGTAGTTCTGGGCTGATCCCTCACCTTCCTCATGATCAATGATGGCCCACTAGGGGAGATCTTGGATGGTGCCCCAGACCGAGGGAGATTGACCGTCATCTTGAACTTCTTCCATTTTCTAATAATTGCGTCAACAGTTGTTGCCTTCTCACCAAGCTGCTTGCCTATTGTCCTGTAGCCCATCCCAGCCTTGTGCAGGTCTACAATTTAATCCCTGATGTCCTTACAGAGCTCTCTGGTCTTGGCCATTGTGGAGAGGTTGGAGTCTGTTTGATTGAGTGTGTGGACAGGTGTCTTTTATACAGGTAACGAGTTCAAACAGGTGCAGTTAATACAGGCAATTAAAATAAATAAAGTGGAGAACAGGAAGGCGAGTAATGGCTACTGATGATTTAGCTAAACAAAGAAGGAAGCAGTCACAATGTAGAACAAATTAACCTAAAAATGGAAAGAGAGGGGAAAAAAGGGTACAAGACATAGGCCTATCTGTGTTTATGAATGGTAGTGAAGCGATGTACCTGACGCTGCAGGTCACATGATAATGAAAACATGGCGAATGAGTATATCAAGATTACATTCATACTATATATAGAGCATACTTTTTTTTAACTGTGGTGAATTAATTAGGCTACTTATTTTGAATAAGTAGCCTACACTCTAAAAAAAAAAGGTTCTATATTGCACCAAAAATGGTTCTTGGCTCGTAATCATAGGGGAACCTTTTTTAGTGCTATATAGCACCAATTTTGGTGCTTCAGTGGTTCTTCAGCGGTTCTTCAGAGGTTCTTCAGCGGTTCTTCAGAGGTTCTTCACCGGTTCTTTGACTAAGGTGCTATATAGCACCTCTGAAGAACCGCTGAAGAACCATTGAAGCACCAAAATTGGTGCTATATAGCACTAAAAAAGGTTCCCCTATGATTACGAGCCTTTTTTTTTAGAGTGATACCTACTAAAGAGAGTAGCCTACCTTATGTAGCCCCGCCCCTTTTCGGCACGCTACTGTTGTTGTGTTCTGTCTTCTGATTTACAGCATGAAGGTAAGATCCGGGTTTATGAATGAACCGCTCATTTTAAAATCTTCCCGGTCTAATGACATTTGTTATGATATCAGCTTCAAACATTAAAACATTCATGATAACTTTTGTTAACTCTACAATAAGTAAATCCACTTCACCAGCGAATTACTCCTCGACAACGATGCCATAGAAATATAGGCCTAGACGATGCCTAGAGATATAGAAATATACCTAGAAATATATTACCGCAAAAATGGAAGTTCAAGCACAAAATTCTAAAGATGGCTGCGTGCTTGTTTCACTCAAGGTCTATTGGCCTATATCCAAATTTCTTTGGTCTGAATCTGGAATGCTGTATTGTGTATGAAAAAATGTACCTACTTTACATTTCTGACAGATGTTTATGTCCAAGTATAGGTCTCTGCAGGATAGTAATAGGAGTTACTAGATCAGTGGGCGAGGCCATAAACTGAGGGGCGTTTTTCCACTGTGTTACCTGATTTGCCCACGTCACTGTGTGGGTAGAGAGTGTGGGTTTTCATTTCATGATTTCTAAACACCCATCAGTTTGAAAACACCCACAATTTGAGAAACGCCCACTTTTGTTCCGCAGAGACCCCATACTCTCTATGTCAGGAAAACAGAGCCCTGGTTTGTTTAGATTACCAGTATGTGAGTCATTTGCCAAGTACTCTATACTCAGACTTTGGTTTTCTTTGTCATAGTGCTAACAATTAAAGGGTGATTCACTACATATAATCCATTATATTGTTTACTAAGTGGAAACCAGTCATTCCAAGTGATTCAGTGGTGCTAGGCTAAACACGGAAAGATACTTTGCCCATGCTAACGTCTTAGCGACTCTGTTTTAAGAAAGCATATAACCAGCCATATCCCTTCCCTGCTTACTAGTCTTAATCCAATTTCAGCAACACGTTACATTCGCTTTTTAGAAGCTGCTAGAACTTTGGCCTCTGAAGACGTTTAAGATTACACATGTGAAACTGATTCTTTAGTGTGGTGCATGCTCACGCTATGTCTACATTTAGTCATGCAAAAGTGAAACGCTGAAAGTATTTTAAATGGTCAGAGGGTTCAGAGCAACATACAATGTATTATAACTGTACTGTACTTCTGTCTAGTACAGAATAACCCAATAAAGTGAATAAATGTACGGTGAAACTGGGTGTTATCGGTACCAAATGGGTGTCAGTTGATTTGAGAGATTTTCTAATTAAATTCATCTTTAGGATATTAAAAAATGTATATTCATTTCATAATGTTGTGATTCACTTTTAGAATTTAAAATGAATGTAGTTTTGAGTGTTTTATATACATGTTTTGACACAATTACTTAGAATATTAGTCAATTGTGGTAACACTTACAATAATGTCTCATTTGTTTACATTAGTTAATGCATTAACTAACATGAACTAACAGTGAGCAATATATTCGGCATTTATTCATCTTTGTTAATGTAACTTAAAATGTTTATGTTCATTTAAGTGCAGTAATTTATGTTAATAGACAACTTTTGATCTTAAAAATATATGTTAAGATGAACAATTAATTAAGATTTGTAAAAGTATTGTTCATTGTTAGTTTATGTAGCTAACTAATGTTAACAAATGAAACCATATTGTAAAGTGTTACCAACATTTTAATATTGCATAGAATTAATATAATATTATATTTAAAGGTGCACTATGTAATTTTTTTTGAGTAAAATATCCCAAAACCACTAGGCCAGTGTTATATATTTTGTTCAGTTGAGTACTAACAATATCTCAAATGTTTCCAACTATTTGTAAATCGTGAGAAATTGCTATTTCAACCAAGGAACCGCAACGTGTGAGGGAGTCACCTGTCAATTGCGTCATATCTGCGTTACCCTCGGTTTCCGGTTTTGTTTTGCAGAAACGCTTTACTCTTACTGCAGTGTGAACAAGTGTCATAGCAGCCGCAGAGAGAACTCACAGAGTAACGTCATAACATCATTTTCAACACACTCAGATGTATCTAATATGATAAACAGAGCTGCGTTACCTCATACTCATGACCGGAAGTGGCGCCGGCGACTGTGTCATAATAAAAGTCCCACCGGAGACTTTGTCATAATAAAAGTCCCACTGCTCTTCTCATTAACAATCGCTCCAGCGGCCTTGCTCAGCTCAACAACACTCTGTCCTGCTCTGCTTCATACTACAGTAATGTCAATAATCACATCCATAAACATGATTTCTGATTTTTCTGAGTCCTATCCCGATTCTTTTCCACCGGCAGTGAGGTGAAGACCTAGCCTGAAGTAGTCATACTCAATTCTAGTCAGAATCTGACGGAGCGACGCACAACGTTAGTTGTCAAATGTCAACAGAACTCAACTGCACTGTGTTGCCATGTCCGCGGGTTGAAGCGACCCCAATTATGTGATATCCAGACCCAGGAATGCGATTTTTAGCTGCCAGCCCTGCCAACATAACACATATTTTACCCCCCAAATGCCTTTTTTCCCGGAGAACCCCCCCTGGAAAGCTATTGGACTTGTTTTTGGCTAGTTTTGAGGAACGTTAGCAATTAGGCGGGTTTTGTTGTAAAAACTTGGCAACCCTGTCTGCACGCACGCTGGAATAAGTAGCCTAACGTTAGAAGAAGAAGATGAGTGTAAACGATCTTTGCCGGTGTTGTAAAAAAATAATTTAAGGATACACAGAGTACTTACCAACACGATCATCATTTCTGAGAGAAATAGTAAAGGTGAATGCATATACGAACAAGTTCTCCGTTTAGGATTAGAACAAACTCAACCCAAGCGCCTTTGATGACGTGGATGATTACGTTAATGTTAATCATCTGTCCATCATCGTCTAAAGCCCACCCTGACAATTTCATTGGTCCGAACAGTTTCTGTTCGGGCATAATTACTTCTCTATGGATCAAGTCCAGACCGAACTGCCCGAGTAAAAATGTTGTGGGCGGGGCTAAGTTCGGCTGGCATCCAGGCTAGTGAAAACCACTTCCCAAGATTCTGAGCTCAAACGTGGCGTCATCAAACTACGCCTTTGTTTTGAACAGGCGACCTCTAGTGGACGGAAAAGTTACATAGTGCACCTTTAACCATGTTAATTTATTGGTTATCGGCCACAGCATGAAAATAATTGTTAGTATCAGCCAGAATTTAAATATCAGTGCATCCCTACACCTTATCCTTCCCTCGAAACAATATATATATTGAATACACGAATACACACACACAAAATTGACTGTATTCGAGGAGTTTATGTGGTTGTTATTAAAAAAGTAACTAATCTTTCCCTCGTGGGTCAATTTGACCCCCTTAGGAATGAATGGAATGTGAGAAATTCTTCAGTACACATAGAAACATGCTCAAAATTCAAACTAAAAAGGCTTAAACTTTAACAAAAATCATTTTATAATGTCTACATGTGTATCTGAATGCATATTGAAGAGAAATGGGACCCAGCGGAACAGCATATTTGCTCCATATAGATCTATAAGGCCATCTAGTGGCAAGAATCATTAAATATCATGCTATAGGTCAGCAAAGACACCGAATGTAAGATATTTTGAGCTGAATTAAAAGGGTTATGCATGAGATTGTGAGTTATTTTTAATTTAATTTGAAAGAATGTGAAGAATGTACTTAAATTATTATTTATTGATAAAAGCTAGTCATTTTAAGGTAAATAAAATAAAATCTTCCAAAAATTGCATTAAAAAAACAGAAAAAATATTATCAAAATGAAATGAATAAGCTTTCTAGACAAAAAAAGTAAGATTTTAGGGCTTCGGGTCATTTTGTCACCCGTGAGGGAAGGATTTGTTACAAAGTGCGAGGGTAAACAGAGCAGACTCAATTTGATTCACTGATTCAGAATCAACGAATCAGTAACCAGCGCTTTTTAGCATCAGTACATAGATGTTTATCACAGCACAATAGTAGAAAAGGGGAAAAATATGGAGAATGCAGACTTACAAGGCATAACATTTTATTGTACAGATAAATACCACTTTTCAAATTACAGAAATACGTGGGGCTCTATGGGCTTGAAATGTAACAGAGATGAGTTTTTTTTGCATTGAAGAGTAAAAAAAAAAAAAACGATTCCTGCATCCTCAGCATTTCAAATCACATTGAATCATATATAGTTTTAGAGTCTTAATTCTGATGATGTGTGAGATGCTTGATATAAAGGAGCTATACTGCTTTTGACAAAATACAGTTGTGCATTTCTATAGAAAAATATCGTAGAATTCATATTGTAATGGCTGTGCTCTGTAAAAATTCTTATAAATAGAATAAACCTTATATAGTATATAAATGTTTTTCGTTTGTGCAACATTTGTTTTTAGAAAAATAATTCCTTGTCCTGTCGTGTCCTGTTATAAGAGCTCAAAACTCTCCTTCAGAAAACATATAAAAAGAGCCCGTACACATTGCACTGCATTGTTGCACAGAATTGAAAAACAACCAAATAAAACACGTCCTTCAAGAGTAAATTCTGATGCCTTAAACATTTACCTCAGATTGTTTCGAATCAGATATACAGGCGTTTAGTGCATTTAAAGACTCCATGCAAACGAAAACTAAAAGCAAATGAGGGTTTGAAGAAGAGAAAGCCCTTGTACACTCACCAAACACTAGAAACGATATCTAGAATTCTATATATAATAAATAAATCTTTAATAAACCTTCCAAATAGGAAAAATGCACATGAATATGATAAGAAGAATAACAAATAAAAGTTCAATTTCCCGATGTACCAAAAGAAAATCATTTGACAATATAGTGGCACATTTGAAATCGATTCCCAATGACTGCGTCAGTCAAAAATTTGCATACTACAGATTTAAGACAAAGACTTCATCTCGTACGAGGCTTTTTCCTTGATTTCGTTTGAGGTAAACTGAAGTACTGTTAAAGACTCTTAAAGGCAATGTCCTACTTCCTCTAGTGCCACCCGACTGTGGCACTACCTGACTTTTGATATCCAAAGCATCCAAGATCACAAGCATGCAAGCAAGCCCTCGACGTCACTTTTTTTTCTCTTCAAAACATCTCACCAGCTGTCACGCGGCATACCTGACATCTGAAGCACGACAACTCTTCCACAACATCGCATGCACAACGGCATAGGCTTCATTTACATAACATGACAAACAGTCAATTCCCAGAATTCAATAAATAACACACTTTATAAGACTTTTCGATTGGTTTTCGCCATGATCAGAATGGGCGCGATCAAAAAAAAAAGAGCGGGAAATCGCATATCAAATCTGTTCATGTTTTTCCTTCGCTTAAATACCAGAATAAATAGGACAGAACTACAATGTCCCTCATTGGTGAAATATTCAACTCTGTAAGTGTAAAAATAAATCATATTGCACATTTTTAATAAATAAAATAATATTTTCCCATTTCTTTCAAATAGTACCAATACTTGGTAGTGATTTTTTTTGCTTCGTTTAACTCAAACACGATTTGGATTGAGGTTAACAAACATAAAGTAAATAAAGAACGGTACATGAAAACAAAAAACTGAAACGTGACGAGTACAGTAGGGAGCATGAAGATGCTAGAAGAAACTGCAGTGGGTCAGTAAAGGGTGTAAGACGGACGAGTGACGCTGGTGTGCGCGTTCGGTTTCCTCTCACTGGAACGGACGCCCGCTGCAGCAAAGCCCCCTGAACGCATTCCTCTGGCACTGCGAGCACATCTCCCAGTTACACGTCAGATGGTAAATGAGTAAGGCAGCTGCTCTTGCCCATCATGTAAAAGTGCATCATCAAACATTTCTAGTTAAGTCTCTGCCAGAAGCCAGAGACCTATGGAGTGGCTGATATTAAGGCTTTCCATCAGCGGATATGAATCACATTACACTGCATTCTCTTCTTCTGTTTCTGTTTTAATGGTAATTTTCCCCCCGAAATATTTTCATCTCGTTTCCCAGAGCCGCGTGACATTAGACCATGTCATTTTCAAGGATGATGCTCTGGGTTTCAAACTCCTGTATGTTGATTCTTCAGCTCCCTCTGCCCTCTGGAGACTGCCTGGTGCCGTTTGGATTTCAGAAAGGTCATCGACACAACTGTGTTGTGTGTTGCCATCCAACACTAAAGGAATAAACGTAATACGGGGTTAAAAGTTACAGTACATCCATGAAAATGCAGATGGGGCTAGTTGTCGTATGTTGGCTTTAAACATTATTCAAAACTGTCTTTCTGTAAATTAGATTTTTTTTGTGTGTGAATTCCATCCTCAAAAACTGCAATTTCAGTATCAGTATGAACATAGGGTTGTCTGGTTATCACCAGACCAAGCTCAATTTAAGATGGAACATTGGTCTGGGGAGTCTGCTCTGTATTTTCTACTGCACAAGAGGCGTGATAAACGAGCATAATTCAAATGACTCTATATGCAATTGGATAGTCCTTCAACCAATCAGACCACAAGAGGCAAGATCAACGGGCAACAACCCATTCTCTATCCGTCATCGTGTTAAACCCGCCAATAGCGTGCCAGGCGGATAAACAAGTCTGCGACTGGTTCCCGCAAAAGTGTAACAGAAGCAGTAGAAATGAATGTACAGGTTTCCAGACTGAGTTGCAGGGTGAAATCAAATTGCCGGCAGATCAGGCTGGGTTTACCCAGTCTAAACATAGGGTACTTAAAGGGTTAGTTCACCCAAAAATGAAAATTCTGTCATTAATGACTTCCCCTCATGTCGTTCGACACCAGTCAGACCTCCGTTCATCTTCAGAACAGAAATGAAGATATTTTAGTTGAAATCTGATGAATTAGTTATGAATCAGTGAGCTAAATGATGATTCGGATCGAGTGTCAAACCGCCAAACTGCTGAAATTTGGCGATTCAAACTGCTGATTCGACTCACTGATTCATAACGCTTCGAAGCTTCATGATGCCTTGTTTTGAAATCGTCATCACTATGTAAGTCGTTATTTAGGGTTTTTTTGCTCACAAAAACTATTGTCGCCGATTCATAAAGTTATTTTAGAACCACTGTAGTGAGATGGACTTTGTAACGACGTCTTTAGTACCTTTTAAGGGTCTTGAGAGTGAACCGTGCCATTGTGCCAATGGAGGCCTTTCAGAGTCATCAGATTTCAACTAAAATATCTTCATTTCTGTTCCGAAGATGAACGGAGGTCTTACGGGTGTCGAACGACATGAGGGTAAGTAATTAATGACAGAATTTTCATTTTTGGGTGAACTAACCCTTTAATGTAAAAAAAAAGTGAATTAAGCTGTAAATTAAGTACAATCATCATTTCAACTTAAATTATATTAAATTGACTTAAAAATTAGTTGAATCTTGTATAACTTATAAAAAAGTTGAAAACTGCTTAACTTATTTTGATGAGTTAAAGTAATGTTAAAACATATGTTTTCGTAACATGGGTCAGTCCAAATCCGATTTTTGTGCAAATCCGATCAGATTTAGCAAATGTGAACGGCCAAAAATCAAATGAAAAGCTACATTATGCGGTTTGAAATCCTATTCAAATTTCTGGAAATTTGTTTCAGTCTGACCGCTCTGATCGGATTTTGCGTGCTTTATGTGTCTTTCTCACGGCATGTAAAACGTCAATGTCAGATGTTGTTATAGAAAACATGCTGAAAGTCACTTCAGAAACAAGGTTGTGTTGTTTCAAAGTGCCGGTCAAGCAGAAAATGACTATATAACGGAGGCATGTTTTGAAACCAATGGAAACGACAGCATCATACCATCCTCTTACGGTTCTGTCGATGCCTCAGAAGACGTAGTAGTCCAGCGCGCAGCTGCTGCACAATGTCATGTTGTAAATAAGACAACATCTGTATTGCAAACCCCTCTATGTTGCAGTTGCTGTTGTTGTTTTTGGCGTATGCCTACCAACGCAATGTCATTGCCATAGAAACCAATGAAGATATTCCGGAAAATGTAAGTGCTGCATGGATACACAAATCGGATCTGAACAGTTGCGATACACAAGTGTGGACGGCAATCATTTTATATCAGATTCCAATCCGTGGAATTCGAAATAACGGAAAATGTTGGCGTTATTTTGTCACTTATTGAGCAGTAGGCTAGCTGGAGCCGTTTACCTCCAGTCTTTGTGCTAAGCTAGGCTAGCGGTGGGTGCATCAGACAGAGTTATGGCACGCACGGAGATGAGAATGGTATGTATGGACTTATCTAACTCTGGGGGATACTGTGAATAAGCTAAAGTCCAAAAAAGTCGACATTTCATGTATACTGCAAAGATAAAGCACTGACAGAATGCATCGCAATCAGCTTAGAAAAAAAAGCTGATTTTTTAAGTTAAAAAAAAGTCAATAGAGTGGTTGACTATATTTATATCAATTTTTCTTGGTGAATATATCATGTTTCACGAAAATTCTGCAGGTGGAATATGTTGCCAGTGACAATTCATGTTGACTTTAACATTTTCACTTTACTTCTGTTTAAAAGTTTGAAAGAAGTCTCTTATGCTCACCAAGGCTGCATTTATTTGATCAGTAATACAGTAAAAGCTGTAATATTGTGAAATTAGAATTTAAAATAATTTGTTTCTATTTTAACAAATTTGTAAATGTTATTTATTTCTGTGATGCGAAGCTGAATTTTCAGCATCATTAATGCAGTCTTCAGTGTCATGTGATCCTTCAGAAATCATAATCTATGCTGGTTTGGTGCTAAAGAAACATTTCTTATTATCATCAATGTTGAAAACACTTGTGCTGCTTATTTTTTATTTTGAACGGCTATGTATAAAGAAAAAATCTTACCTTAAATGGTAGTGTTTCATGTCAGGAAATGGACAAAAATGATTGCCAATCCAATATTTAAAAGCATAACCATGGCAACCAAAATTGAGTTAGGACCCTGGGTAAAAAGACACATGATTTAACAAATACAGCACAACTCATAAAAAGACATCTGTATGTATAAGCAAGGCACTTAGTCAAGCACTTACAGATTCTTCCTTTAGTGTTTCATCTGCCATATCTATGCTGGCTTTCTTGGATTCAGCTAAGCTCTTTGGTTTAATGGACTCTTGTTTCCTGATCTTGGGCTCTGGTTTGGGAGTGGGCGTACTGACCAGTTTGGATGGCGGAGGCATCCTAGCCAGGCTAGACTGTGTCATCTCAGGCTCATCATCTTCTGGTTCCTCTGGTGGGGGCAACTTTACCGTTGGCTTCACATAGTAACTGTGATAAGCAGCATGTAGCTGCCCATTACCTGTGCTCGCAGGTTTGGTCAAGGGCATAATGGCCTTGGGGGGCTTTGGTGGGGGCACTTCCTGTAACTTGATGGCCGGTGCAAGAGGAGGGGCGGATACTTTGGTGATCTCCGCCACTATTGAGGCTCTCTCTTCTTTGCTTATCTTGCGAGCTACACTACTACTGTCCTTGCTTATCTTTCGGACTACGCTGCTGTTGTCTTTGCTTATCTTGCGGCTGGCACTGGGGTTGGGTGCTTGGCTCTTCTGAGGAGAGGGAGGAGGTGAAGTGTTTGGGCTCTGGGCAGCAGAGTGGCTTGGAGTCGTGCCGTGCCGATAGAAAGGGCTGCTAGAAGACTTCTCCTTCTCCTCCTCTTTCTCCGTCTCCTCTTTAGGTGCTTCCTCCTTAATCTCCTCCACCGGCTCACTGAACTTTTGTTTGATGTAGTCAAGTCCTGTAAGGAAGGGATGTTGGAGGAGGTTAGGAACATTACAAAAAATAATAGGCAGCCAACACAGTTCAGCAAAATTCAAAAACAACCCAAGGATCAAAATAGGATTCAAGTTACCCAGCATTTTGATAGTAAACTTCACTTCATGTTAGCCAAATTCTAGGTAAAAAGAGTCATAGATTAAAGTGCCCATACTATTATCTTATTTTAAAGGTTCTTCATTTTGTTTTGAAGGTTTCCTACAACAGGTTTACATGCATCTAAGGTAAAAAAAAAATTCTCATAATATACATTGCAGATCACCCAAGCGGCAACCTCCCCCAGTTTCTCTTGAAGCCAATACGGAAGTGACTTAAACTGCAATTTATCGACTGGCCGCTATAGGGACAGGCTCCAGAAGGGGAGCAGAATCTCATTGAGCCCCATATTAAAATGCCCAACTTTACAGCAGAAAAAAACATGTTTACAGCCTGGTACAAATTGTGGTTGTGGTCTATATATCTAATTTTGCCCTTCATGACAACTGTGAGGGGGGTGATTTTTTTTATAGCTCATTCGTTTACATTATATAAAGCCTTAAAGTTCTGCATATTTAAGGGCGTGGACACTTTAAGGGACAGGTGGATGGCCATTTGTCTGCGGTCTGTTAGTCATCATGTCACCTCAGCTCCACCCACGTCCCGCCTCTTTGGCCATTTTCAGTTATCCGGGAGTGACGCGCTGCCAAGATGGCAATGACTTTACGCTTCAAAACTGCTCTTCAGAATCCTATGGTTGACGTCATGGACACTAAGTCCATATTTTTTTACAGTCTATTATATCACCAAATTTCTTAGAGTCTGAAAATTGTTATTTCGAAGATTTGGTCTCTCTAAACCCCTCCTTTACGCGAGATGTTTCTCTGCTCTGATTGGTCAGATGGCCCAGTCTGTTGGGATTTTTTGGCGGGTCAAAGTAGATGTTGTTCAAGGGTAGCCAATGACGACCATAGGCTGGCATTAAGCAAATTTGTTACAAACCTATGTAGGTATGTAACAGGAAGCAAGACTGGAGTTTCGGCAGTTAAGAATCGTTTATATTTTTTAGGAGACAATGGGCCTATTCATAAAACATGAGCAGAATTTTTTTTTTTTGTACATTTTCGGCGGTATTTTCAAAATGTTAGTGTCATGGTTAACTAATGAGACGACAGGTGAAATAAATGACTAATCAGACGAACAGAGAAACTGGGTACACCTAGCAAACAACCGAGGCAGAGTCAAAACACAAAGAAACATGAACAAAACAGAACATAACTGTGACAGTTGGTACAAAAGAAATTTACACCTGCGCCCTACCAAGTGTAAATGGTGCGTAAAATATTTGAAAGTTCTGTGTTCTGAGTTTAGGCCGACTGATGACACTGCATTTTTATGCACTATGTACCATAATAATATTTCACAAGTTTGTTTGCCCTGTCTTTTTTGTTGTTGTTTTAACTCTGGGTAAAAGGCACTTTTTACCCATCCATCCAATTACAGTGGAGGAGAGGCGGTACAAATACTACACCGCCCAACCATCCTACTTGTACAACGACTGAACAACAATGAAGAAGTTGCTGTTTACTACATTTTTATATTCAGTGATATTCTTCAAAATGAGATACTAGTAACACATTACTGCCGTAGATATTCCAAATCATAGCAACCTGAGCGTCTCAGCTGGAAAAAAACATTTTGGCCATTTTCAGAAGAGCAACAGGCATTTTTTCAGACGCTTTGGTGGACACCGAGCGGCACCCTTCCGGTCTCTCTCTTGAATCCAACATGGAAGTGACTTAAACTGCAATTCATCAACTGGCCGCTAGAGACAGGCGCCAAAAAGGAGTCAATTCCATGTATCCCCCTTGTTAAAATGCCCAAATTTACAGCATAAAAAAACTTGTTTACAGCCTGGTACAAAAATTGGTTTTGGTCTATACAGCTAATTTTGTCCTTCATGACAACTGTGAGGTGGGTGAATTTTTTTATAACTCATCCGTTTAAATTACATCATATTATGAAACCTATGGGTGACGTCACGGAAACTACATCCATATTTTTTACAGTCTATGGTGGACACACGTTATTTGAATATTTATTGTTAGGCATATGGCCTATTAGTCTCTTTTGCATTTAGGCAATATATTGGAGCCAAACCTGAGAAGGGAGTCCAGAAGATTCCACAGCGTTCCTCGACACGTAATTTGCGTAGTTGTAATTCATAGGCGGGGATTATGCTAATTGTGAATATATATATATATATGTATATATAGGAATACAAAAATGATATTTGCTGTCATCATCTTCCATTCACCACTATAGAAGTTTACCCAACTATGCTGACTTCTGCTTCTGAGACCCCCGGAAATGTGAAAGGGTCCATGGAAACCTATTCTGAAAAATAAAAGCCACTCTTTGTAATGTGTGCAAATCATTCTGATTCCCAACAAAAACCTTGGTTCACTCTGCCGCCCTGACAATGAAAACTCTTAGTCCATCTAGATCAATTAAATTAAGAAACTGCTTAGAATGTTACAGCAAAACTATGAATGACGCAGTGCTGAGTTTGCATAATAGAGCTTTGCGGGAAAATCATATGGCTCCAACTAGCTTAAGCCCTAACAATTTAACTGCAGTTTAATTCACTTGACATCTCTGGCATCCATGATGACCAACTTCAAAGAGTGAGAGGGCATTCTCAAATGTTTAATGGGCTTAATGTATCTTCTGAACATAATTTCTCACAATAACTTGATAAGAGCTCATGCTTTATTTTCTTTCTGTCTGAACAGAACTTCTGTCGCAAGTTCCTGGCATTGTCTGTGTTATTCACTAGACAAAGGGATCATGGTAGTGCACTGCAAGCATAATTCACTGCCAAACACACAAGCCTGTTCTTCTGTCATCTACAGAAGACACTGATCTACTCATATGACCAGCTATGAATAGCTGAAGTAGAATAAGTAGGAGTTAATTGTTCTTAAAAATCATTAAACATAACAGATACTAATGAAAGAAAATATGTATCTATCAACATTAAGACTGATTTTGATCACATGATATCTCATGTTACAAGCCTTTCTGTAGAGTGTCATTCTCTAACCAACGCCAAGAACTGTTAATCTAAAGAAGCAACTAAAAAATAAAGTCCACATAATGCTCTAAGATTGCTTTGATCTCTCTTTAATCCTCAAGCAAGACTCTGAAAGTGGAAGGCCACAATAAATACAATGCACTTGAGCAATTGTAATACAAATCATATTAATAATACATGACTATAAAATGAACAAACATTGAGCAAGCTCACAGAACTATAATGACAACTGAAAAACACACAATATGGCATTAGATCAGTTATTCCTGAAATGAGTTACATGCAAAACAAAATTGTATTTTTTGTTAAATCTATATAAAAAAATGTTTTTTTAATTTAAAGCATTTTTAAAGCATTCAAATGATTAAACAATTTTAACAGATAAATAATGCATATATTTAAATAAATATTTTCAGTTATTTTTATAAAAAAAAAAAAGTCCAAAACAAATTAATCCAAAACAAGACTGGGTGTGCTACAAGGATATGAGAGGTAAATATCAGGCATAAAATAAATACAACATTTATAAGACCTTTAATAAATTTGGCTAAACCATTAAAACATTAAAAAGCCCAATTTATTAAAGGGGACCTATTTTGCAAAATTCACTTTTTGAGTGTACACAACCACCCTATAATGATAAAAAAATCCACTCACTCCTCTTTTTTTAATCACCATTAAAACTCAACAGTCTCATAGAACAGGCCCTTTTCATTTTCAGAGCAACGTGACGTCACATTGCTTAGGCCCTGCCCACGACTGCTGAAGGACTCTGCCGTATAGTATCCGCCATGTGCGAGTTACACACAGTCCACCATTTTCTCCAGTTGTGGCGACAAGAATGCATCGCAAGCAAATCAGGTGTTTTGTTGTTGGATGTAAGATTGAACATAACAGTCTTCATGTACTCCCGAAATCAGAGTCACTGAACATGAGATACACGAGGGAGTCACTTCAAGCTGTTGTATCTGTCTTCTTAACTGCATTAATGGTATTTCATAAATTAAATCTGTTTAAAGGATTTACAACTATAATAAAAAAAAAAACTCTTTTCTCTCCATGCAGCATTTCTCGAGTTCACACTTGCATATAATTTATGGAGAGTTTAAATGCGTATTTGGCGTGCTGTCCGGGGGGAGGGCTTCGAGCTCGGAATTTGGCCCGAACCCAGAGTACCCCCCCCCCCATGTATGTAAGTGGTTTAGAACTAAAAGTGTAGAGAAAAAGTGTGTTTAGACTGCACGATTTTGAACTCGTCGGATCACTGCTCTTTTCACACTGCATGACTATCTGGGGTAGCATTCAGTCACTGCTGTGTTCATACTGCACGATGGATCGGCGACAGGAGGTTTCACACTGCATGACTTTACAATAGGACGAGTCACTGCCAACTCTCTCCGGTGCGCAAACTACGTTTCCCAACCAAACACACGTGCGCCGTGACAAGTAAACAACACGAGATCACGCGTGCGTCAGACCAGAGTTCTCGCGCGAGACTGGAATTGTTATTAAAAATGATGAACTGCAGGAACTCCAAATTGTCTGTGCGCTGATTTGCAGCGAAAAAGAAGGAAAAGATCAAAAGACAAAAGATTATGGCGGAGGAAATGGTTGGGGAGACACAGAGAGCAATGATTGTGTTCTGCAAAGAGAGTTTGAGGTAAATAAATAATTTTGCAATGTGCTACTGTTGCAGCCGGTCAAGCAAATGTTTGTGCTTTGTTTCTGTGTGATAGAATTGTAAATATATCTATTAAAATACCGATATTCTGGTCTATAACTCCTCCCGCTGCCCTGTATCTTGCTCTCTCATTGGCTGTAGGTCATCGCCGATGTATTTTTCAGTCAGAACACATTTCAGACAGCAGGATTTTGAATCGTCGACAGGTCCAGTGATTCTCTTTGATCGCGTCTTTGATAATTCACACTGCGTGATTGTTCACCGATTTGCCTATGATTTCGGGCATTTGTCTGCGATTTCGCAAAAACTGTCGGCGAGTCAAATTCGGGGCTAAAATCGGGCAGTGTGTACTCGGCATAAGACTGCTGCGTATATTATATACCTCTTATTGTTGATTAGCTGAGTGCTCTCCACGTCAATTATCTGAACGTGATCCTCCCTAACCTTGTTAATAAAACATCATATATTTTGTTCGGTAGGCATCCTGTCACATTTGTCACATGAGCACCTCTACAGCAATTAAGTGAACATGACGCAACACGTTCAACATGTTTGCGTGTGTGTTGTTTCGTTATAGCAATAACAATGTTTGTGTGTGTCTCTGTGTGTGTTTGTATGTGTTGCTCATCAATCGTTGCAAGATGGCTGAAGAAACTCTACAACGTAATTCATTTATGAAATAACCATTCGGAAACAAAGTTGTCTCAAAGTTGTTGCATCTGCCGGAGTCTCTGCTTCATCAGTGCCTGACTCCGGTTCATTCATATAGAGCTGAACACCACTATATTCGTTGACAGTCATATTGCTTCTCCTGATTTTTTATTGCCGTTGTTATCCTAAGCAGAGATGTAAAGGCTTCGCCTTATTCTGGAAATGGAGTGGGGAGCAGCTGCAAAAATGGGCATTTTCAACATGGTATAATAAATTATCTGTATGGTATTTTGAGCTGAATCTTCACAGACACATTCTGGGGACAACTGAGACTACATCTAAAAAGGGGCATAATAGGACCCCTTTAAAGATACGCCAGGGTCCTGACAAGCCAGACCCACATCAAGAGTTTGGAACACACCATGGCAGGTCTCAATCCAAGGGGCGGGATACACGGTTGTCTTTCAAATTCCCTCTGCACGCAATAGGATAGTGCTACAGCCAACCAGAGCGCTATCAGTGGTACGACAACAATCACAAGCGGGTTGTGTCTGAGTCCCATGCGTTTTCCCACCAGCGGAGCTAGTTGATAGATTCAACTTTTGCCGTATCCGGTCGGCAAAACTCAGAACACATCTTCCTTTTTTAAGAATGACTTCAGTGTAGACCATCCGGGTATCTACAATTTGGGACACACTAATTTTAATTTCAAATACTATTGAGGACAGATAATATGCTAATTGGGACGCAGCATTTGGAATCAAACAAGGTACGCAAGACCAAAAAAGTTGGTAAACACTGCAGTAGGCAAAACTGTTACTTGAAGCAACGATTATAGGATTAAATGCATAATCAGAATGCATAAACCAAATAACTACAAATGCATTACAAGCATGGCTGAAAAATAAAGGGTGATATAAAAGATATCCCATAGGTTTATAAGAGTAATATGTTTCTTTGTGTTGTCCACAGAGAACGGCTATAATGGATCATACTGGCCATATTCCAGCACCAGTAGACAGGTCTATGGGGAAGCACGGGCCGTTTAAATCCTCTGGAGCATTGCATCCTCGCCAACCTTAAATTAGACCGAGCGTCAATAACAAGAGGTATTCATTTGATAGTTGACGGGACAGAAAGGCCTCATCTTCTGAGGTTGTGTTTGAGTTACGCAATCACATCCGCTGCCTTTGTGGATTAAATTATGGCACCTGTGCAGTGCAGTTATGAATTTTTGTCTTGTTTCCCCCCAAAAAAATATCTAAACAACCTTAAATTAGATAGAATGATTTTAACGTAAATTCCAATATTTTTGTAGCACAATTGTGTGCCATAATAAGACATTTTAGACAGATTATTTCTTGAATTAATCTTAAAACAAGCAAAAAATCAAAACAAAGAATATTTGGCCTTCAAGTAAGAAATATAAACTTAATTTAAGCTATATTCTCTGAATACAATGATTAATATTTTAAGTAATTTAACTTGTTTTAAAGATGCTTAGATATTTGTATTTAAACAAGACGAAAATACTGCTTAAGAAATGTTTATATTGTAACAAAGCAAAAACAATGCTGCTTACTAAATAAATAAAAAATAATGCTGACAACTACCTTTTAAAGAAGATCTTACAACAACATGATGAGACATCGAGATGTATAATGAGAACTGTCAGGTTGCCATGTGAAATTGAACTCCAAAAATAAGTGGTGGCAATAGAACCTCATGGCTCAAAATCAGCATAAGGTATTTGACAAAGATCCAAAGGCCTCTCTTATGACATGAGAAGGATTATGAAATCTTTTCACCCACAGTTAAGAGGCACAGCTCAATTACCCGATACTCAATTAAAGTGGTACCATTGTTTCAGCATGCAATATATCAAATTCAGAGACGCTTCAACATAGCACAAATAAACCTAGCCATGCAATCAACCTTAAAGTTTTGTTTATTATCTACATTGTCAAGAATATTAATAGCTCTCTAACCCAATAAAAGGAGCTATCTCTCCTGATGGGGCATGTGATACAGGCCCGGGGCCTTTTGAATTTATTAAGAACTTCATTAATTCATGCCAGTGGTGTCTCATGTGTAGTTAAGAATCATGCCATTATGTATTTCATAATGACAGACATCTGATGGAATAGTACTGACTGATTTATATTATAATTATAAATAGCATATTTATTTGACTGTAGCGACCTTCTCTCAACACTAAATCAAATAGTCTATTATGTTCTTATATGTTCCTTACCTTCTTATAGAACAATACATTAAGAATATTATATAAGACCATTGAGAAATCTATGTTAAGTGGACTCTTGATATTTTTTAGAGCTGTATATAATATGTACAGTTGTGCTCAGAATTATTCATACCCCTTGGTGAATATGACCAAAGAAGACTTGATCTTTTGTTTTAAAAATGTGTAAAAATCTTTTATTAGAGAAATATTAACACAAAATTGGTCACTGAGCACAAAATGAAGCTTCTGCCATCCCAGTTCCCTGACCTGAACACTATAAAATGATTGGGGAGACATGGATCTGGGAATCTGAAGGATCTGGAGGGATTCTGTATGGAGGAATGGTCTCTGATCTCATCAGGTGTTCTCCAAACTCATCAGGCATTATCGAAGAAGACTCAGAGCTGTTATCTTGGGAAAAGGAGTTTGCAAAAAGTATTGAATAAAAGGGTATGATTAAAATACTTGCATGGTCATAGATGTATACGTAAATGCCTCATTAGCGCCTGCACGGATCAGTAGAATGAGACATCTACAATCGATATATCTATGACCACGCTCGTATTTTGACCACACTTAGCGGAAGTTATGGCGGAGCTCAGATATGATCACGTTCGTCTGATAAGAGGTAAAATAATAGCATAAATACTGCTCGGTTACTGATCGTTTCGCTAGATAAGACCCTTATTCGTCGTCTGGTATCATTTGGTATCGTTTAAAGCCCTTTGAAGCTGCACCGAAACTGTCATTTGGACCGTGAACCGTTTGGAGCCCATTGAAGTCCATTTTATGGAGAAAAATCCTAGAATGTTTTCATCAAAAACCTTAATTTCTTTTCGACTGCAGAAAGAAAGACATGGACATCTTGGATGACATGGGGGTGAGTAAATTATCAGCAAAGGTTTATTTAAAAGTGAACTAATCCTTTAACAACGCAGATTAATTTTCACAGCCTTCTTTGCTCATATTTACCAAGGGTATGAATAAATTTGAGCACAACTGTATATGCATGTCTTTGTGTGTGTGTGTGTGTGTGTGTGTGTATACTATATATATATATTTACACACCGATCAGGCATAACATTATGACCACTGAGTGGTGGAGGAACAGTGGTGAACCGGCGACAGGGTCATGGGCGGGACAGGGTGCAAGGCTCATTGATGCACGTGGGGAGCGAAGGCTGGCCCGTGTGGTCCAATCAAACAGAATTGCACACTAAGTTAATGCTGATTCTGATAGAAAGGTGTCAGAATACACAGTTTGTTGCGTATGGGGCTGCATAGCCACAGACCAGTTAGGGTGCCCATGCTGACCCCTGTCCACCACCGAAAGCGCCAACAGTGGGCATGTGAGCATCAGAACTGGACCACGGAGCAATGGAAGAAGGTCATGTTTTCGTTTACATCACATGGATGGTTGCTTACCTGGGGAACACATGGCACCAGGATGCACTATGGGAAAAAGGCAAGCTGCGGAGGCAGTGTGATGCTTTGGGCAATGTTCTGCTGGGAAATCTTGGGTCCTGCCATCCATGTGGATGTTACTTTGACACGCACCACCTACCTAAGCATTGTTGCAGACCATGTACACCCTTTCATGGTAACGGTATTCCCTGGTGGCCTCTTTCAGCAGGATAATGTGCCCTGCCACAAAGCAAAAATGGTTCAGGAATGGTTTGAGGAGCACAACAACGAGTTTGAGGTGTTGACTTGGCCTCCAAATTCCCCAGATCTCAATCCAATCGAGCATCTGTGTGATGTGCTGAACAAAGTACTTTCTTACTTCATGTACTTGCCTTCTTTTACAATAATAATAATTATACTGTATATGTATAAAACAATATTATTTAACAATAATATTTATATATGAATCTGTTTTGTTAATAGGATAAACAGTATGAACTGTAAGATAAATAAATAAATAAACATACATTGTTTATTTAAAATAACATATGTCATAACCTGTGCCACTAAGTTGTACTGAAACAACATAAATAAAGAGAGAAACAAATTTGGGGTCATGAGGTCAGGGAACCAGCTGGCCTTTGTGCACCTTGCATTGAAGTCCCAGAGATGGGCAATGATTTAAAGAGAGGTGGGAAGAGGAGGTGCAGTCAGGGTTCAAACGTCTAACTGAAGGAATGGACAGCTGCAGTTAGAACCCTGCTCGCTGTCCTGCCATTCCAACTATCCCTCCGTTAGCTCCCCGTAAAGGACACAGTTGCTCCAAATATAGCGCAATTAACGTCACTCTATAAACCTCGTTGGGTAGACCATTTCAAATGAGGCCTAAAGACAACCATGGCGACAACGCAGCGTTTTTTCCTGATGTGTTACAAAGGCATACTTAACCTCTGCACTAATCTGCCATAAGCCAGAAATGTCAATTACTAGTGCTAGTGCTTACTCTTCTGAGCATGATGTTTGAGAGCTAGTAGGAGAACAAGGCACCGCTGGGGATCAGGCAGATCAGGCCAGATTATATCAGAAAGCCACTTTGTTTTCATACGACACTTCAAATTGAAGGTTTTTTTCTGCTATGAAAACATCATATTATAAATTCAAATATAAGCTACAGTTGAAACCACTGTTAAACCATATATACACTCACACACACAACTGTACATCAACAAAATCTTATATTATTGTGCAAAGTTGCTGCATTACTTGGCAATGTTTTCATTTATTTTATCAAATTTATTTTATCAAAATTATAGTAAAAAAAGTAGTGTTGCGAAATATGATTATAATTTATAGAGCCTTTTTTTATTTGAATATATTTTAAAATGTTATCTATTCCTGTGATGGCAAAGCTGAATTTTCATTACTCCAGTCTTCAGTGTCACATGATCTTTCAGAAATCATTCTAATATGCTGATTTGCTGCTCAAGAAAGATTTATTATGATGATTCCCATGATACTTTCTTTTCCAACATTGTTTGATGAATAGAAAGTTCAGAACAACAGCATTTATTTTAGAACTATAAATCTTTTGTAAAATTATAAATGTCTTCTTTACTGTTACCTTTTATCAATGTAATGCATTCCAGCTGAATAAAAGTATTAATTTCTTCTTACTGGCCCCAAACTTTTGATGAATATGTAATTATTTATTCATCATATAGCTGATGCCAACATTTTAAACAATCGGCCACTCGAGGCTCTGCGTCACAGTGATTTAACAGTTTAAGTGAGTTTTCTCTTCATGTCATCACTAATAACACCTCTTACCCTTACCGATAAAATCACTATGTACAGCTATTTATATCTTATAGATAATTCTAAAAGCAAATCTTATCAGCATCCAACACATCTATATTACATGGTACTATTTGACATTATCTAGTGCATTTGTTCAAGCATGGCTGATTAGACAATGACCTCTGATGCTAAAAACAAACCTACTTTAAAAGTGAAATGTAAAGAAGAGCCATACAGTGTTTGATGTTACACTGAAAGTGTTGTTCAACTGGACGCAGTGTTGGTTCAAGTAGACTCATATTTACTTGGAAAGAAGATGAATGAAATGGGGGAAATGCTTCAGCATCACAAATGAGCAAACAGAACCAGGAAACACCCTGGACTTTCTAATTAACATAGAAACATATGGGCAGCACATTGCTTATGAGTTCTGTAAAAGAAAACTCACTACATAAATACACAGAGCTACTAAAACATTTCACACTCATGAAATGTGAATGTCTGGTTGGTTTTAGCTTGCAGGGTATGTACTGAAAACGTATCATATTAAATAAACACATGGCGGTTCTGACCTCAGGTGTGTTAGTCATTAAATCTAGTGGCACTTATTATAGGCTCATTAACAAATTATATCCTCCCTTGGATTAATCAACTATCAGAAGCGCTACTATCAAAATAAACTTGTCTATTTGAATGAATCTAGTTTGACACATCATGTCTACAGTGAACTGAATTCCACTTCTCAACAAAACTGTATATGCATTATTATTTTTAAATGTAAATATATTGCATAAACTACCATCCAAAAGTTTGGGGTCAGTAGGTGTTTTTTTGTTTTGTTTTGTTTTAATCTAGAGATTAGATCTTTTTTAGATATTCTGCAATGATGCATCTAAAATCCTGAAAAAAAAATGGTTCTCAAAAACTGTTAAACAGCACAACTGTTTTCAGCATTGGTAATAACAAAAAAATGTTTTTCAGCAAACAAATCATCATATTAGAATAATTTCTGAAGGATCATGTGACACTGATGACTGGATTAATGATGCTGAAAATTCAGCTTTGCATTTTAACATACAATGACCAGGCATAACATTATGGCCTAATATTGTGTTTGTCCACCTTTTGCTGCCAAAACAGCCCTGACCCGTCGAGGCATGGACTCCACTAGACCCCTGAAGGTGTGCTGTGGTATCTGGCACCAAGATGCTAGCAGCATATCCTTTAAGTCCTGTAAGTTGTGAGGTGGGGCCTTCATAGATCAGACTTGTTTGTTTAGTACATCCAACAGATGCTCGATAGGATTAAGATCTGGGGAATTTGGAGGCCAAGTCAACACCTCAAACTCGTGCTCCTCGAACCATTCCTGAACCATTTTTGCTTTGTGGCAGGGCGCATTATCCTGCTGAAAGAGACCACAGCCACCAGGGAATACCGTTTCCATGAAAGATTGTACATGGTCTGCAACAATGCTTAGGTAGGTGGTACGTGTCAAAGTAACATCCACATGGATGGCATGTGAAAGCCCAAAGCATCACACTGCCTCTGACGGTTTGCCTTCTTCCCTTCATCCCACAGTGGTGCCATGTGCTCCCCAGGTAAGCGATGCACACGCACACGGGCCAGAATTTGCACCCCACGTGCATCAATAACCCTGTCGCATGTTCACCACTGTTCCTTCCTTGGACCAATTTTTATGCTGACCACTGCAAACCGGGAACACCCCACAAGAGCTGTAGTTTTGGAGATGCTCTGACCCAGTCGTCTAGCCATCACAATTTGGCCCTTGTCAAACTCGCTCAAATCCTTACGCTTGCCCATTTTTCCTGCTTCTAACACATCAACTTTGAGGACAAAATGTTCACTTGTTGCCTAATATATCCCACCCATTAACAGGTGCCGTGATGAAGAGATAATCAGAGATAATTCACTTCACCTCCACAATGTTATGCGGTGTACAGTTGTTTCAAACTGTAATAATATTTCACAATATTACTGTTTTTACGGTATTTTTTATCAAATAAATACAGCCTCTGTGAACATAAGAGACTTCTGCACAGAAAGAGTGTACTTCATTTTCAGTAGGCACAATCTAACGTTACAAATTCTTACAAAACCAGTTTCACTTCATCTCTGAACAAGCCAGAATAAGGTAGTGTTTCTGGCATTAGATTTCACAAATAATGGATTTTGTGGTTTAACGACAAAAAGGGGGTAAATAATGTCACTCAGAGAGTAAAAAAAAACTAGTAGAACAAAAAGCTCTGAGCCGATCTGAGCAACAGCAGTTCTCAGTTTAATTAAGATATTATCTCCCAAACGGCACTCGCAAAGATTTCCCAGGTACCTGTAAGACATGATTCATTTGCACAGTCACATCCTGTCCAACATGAGCGTCTCCTCTTGAAGGTGATTTCCAGTTATAGATCTGCAGAAGGTTATGTACCACCCCCCCTTGTGAGTTTGACCTTTCTCCCTTGACCTCCCTGTGCTCAGCTGGCAGGAGTTTATGTGTTTGGGTGGGGTTTGCTTCTGAAAACTGAGAAGTGTTTCTGGGACCTTTTCCATGAGAGGTGAGCGGCACAATAGAGCTGTAATTTGACATGCCCACTTCTTATCCGAATCTGCTTACTGATAGCAATGTGCCGTACGCACGACACACTCAACAAGCCTTACATTCCTCATCCAGAGAACATTCTCGGTTTGATATGGATGACATTTTTTGGCTGCTGTCTGAAATATTTCCAAAGGGAACTAGAACAATCACTGAGGAACACACTCAACTACTATTAGTGCTCTGTAATGTTGAGTAATAAACTTTATTTGTTTTAATTAGGACTGTAGGAGGCTCAGTGTGCACAATTAATGATGTCGTGGAATAATGAAGTATTTTCTTTCTTAGCCGGAAATCTCTCGAATAAGTTCCCGATGCCAAAAGATTAGACTTTATTGAATAAAGCAACCAAGCCGAGTTGCCAGCTGATCATCTGACTATCCCATTACAAATTCTCATTCTTATACCATTTCTGTTATCATCTATTACCCAATAAGCCTGTTTTGGGGTTCTTTCCCATCCCATTTGTTTGCAACAATTAATTATCAGACCTTCGGACTTCTTTTTAATGGTGGGATCCAGCCAATTAGTCTATTTAAAAAAAAAGAACATTTAATCTCATTACATGTAAACAGAATAGAACAGCTTGATAAATGAGTTTACCATTGAGTGATTGACAGATATTTTCTTCACAGTTTACCATTCTGTGTCCCATTGCTGAGATCAGACAAGACATACAGTATAGTCACATTGACCTTTTGAGGCCTACTAAAAACTAAAAACCAGATTTTCCTGGTTTATTACAGGCTATATGTTTGATATATATATATATATATATATATATATATATATATATATATATATATATATATATATATATATATATATATATATATATATATATATATATATATATATATATATATATATATATATATATATATATATATATATATATATTGAGCCGTACTCAACAATGTCACATGATCCTTCAGAAATCATTCTAATATGCTTATTTGATACTCATATTTTAAAATAGATCAAATAAATCATATCCTTAGTCATATTACTGATGTCACAGCACCGAGTACATTAACACATGACTGCCAATATTTACATATTAATGCCTTGATAAATGTCAATTATAACAGAGGTCAAAAATCTTAAAGGTACATTAGCAAAAAACAGCTTGATAAGCTCTCAGGGTCAGAGAGAGGCTGGAAAATATGTAATTTCACTGTCGAAAAACCTAGATCAACTTGATTAGCCAGGGAAAAACATTATGTCTTTGTACTCTTTTGTTTCTACCCTCAACAGAGCTCCACTGAGCTAGTTTTATGTGAAGAGAAAGCACCTATTGCAAGGTTTTAAGTACAGGTGTGTGGTTATAATCTGGTGACTTTCATCATGGGTATTTGTTTTATTTCAGGGTATGTGTGGGAAAGTAAAACGTTTCTTGTGTAAAACTGTACCTGGTTGATTGAAGCTTGGGGATAATTCATAAGCCACAGCTCTGGCTAAGTCGGATTCCTGACATGCTGCAAGTGCGGCCTGGTCCGCTGCTTCACTCTTAGTCCTTGCGTGGGACGTCCTGCACACACATGGCAGAGAAAATGAAAAAGTTAATGGCATACATCATCATTTGATTGCTTTGCAGTAAAAGTGTGCTTGTGGTATATTTGAAATCCTGGAATATGCATAAACATATCTAATATATTAAACACATGCAGTACATACGGTTTAAAGTGTGTATGAGTGGTTTGCTGAATGCTTGTGCTTGGGTTATTGAAACATGGATGCAGAGAGAAGCTGTGTGTATGTGCACATGTGTGCACACATGGATCTGTGGATGATTCCTATGCCTAAATAGTACTATGGGGTGTGCTGATCCCCTGTTTTTGTAAAATCCAAATCCCGCTTTTACAAATGAACGGGGACAAAGCATTTAATCTGGTCAGAGGGCACAGACCACAGGAACACATCCCTCTTACTCAGTAGACATCAGACATGGGTAGAACACTAAAGCCGGGTGCACACTGTGCGATTTATAATAGTCTTTTACGATTGTTCCTTGTCAGACTGTACGAACATGATCCCCGCTGTAAGCCATGTCACACTGTAAGATCTAAGTTGTCATTAATGTATGACTGTACAATAGTAAAGGGGCGTTAAAAATGGACGCACGCACGCAAGAAAACTTTTATATCATCAAACTATGACGCGTTCGGTGACAGTGAGCTGCATTATACACAGCATTTAAATGGTGACAAAAAAACAAAGAAATCTCTAGCGCTCATTTTGGTCATGGTTTGTCTTGAAAAATGGAGACAATTTGATGGTCGTCGTAGGAGAAGTCACACTGCAGGACTGTACGCCAAATCTTCTGACACTGGCAGAATTTCGTCCGAAGTACAATTTTATCGCAACGGTCATTAATCGGCTGTCGGGGAACATGCCAAAGTAACGATCAAATACTTCATATTTTAGCCTAGGATCAGAGGAATCTTTTAGGATTTGCTAAATTTGTTTCAGACGGCCAAAATCGTACAGTGTGCACCCGGCTTTAGACCTGTATTCCAATAAATAAATCAACTATTTTACAAAATAAAAATATATATAATACTATATTTCATATATAATGAACAAAAAATATTTTTGCATTTACGTTATATACTTTTATAGTGTATATACACATTGCCAAAAGTATTGGGACACCCCTCCAAATCATTGAATTCAAGTCAACTTCAATCACTTCCATGGCCACAGGTGTAAAAAATCAAGCACCTAGGCATGCAGACTGCTTCTACAAACATTTATGAAAGAATCAGTCGCTCAGGAGCTCAGTGAATTCAAGCGTGGTACCGTGATAGGTTGCCTATCCATTGGTCCATTGGTGAAATGCAGAGTCAATAGCTACAGACCTCCAAACTTCATGTGGCCTTCAGATTAGCTCAAGAACAGTGCGTAGAGAGCTTCATGGAATGGGTTTCCATGGCTGAGCAGCTGCATCCAAGCCTTACATCACAAGTGCAATGAAAAGTGTCGGATGCCGTGGTGTAAAGCACGCCGCCACTGGACTCTAGAGCAGTGGAGACGTGTTCTCTGGAGTGACGAATCACGCTTTTCTGTCTGGCAATCCAATGGACGAGTCTGGGTTTGGTGGTTGCCAGGAGAATGGTACTTGCCTGACTGCATTGTGCCAAGTGTAAAGTTTGGTGGCGGGGGGATTATGGTGTGGGGGTTGTTTTTCAGGGGTTGGGCTTGGAAGTGAAAAGAACTCTTAATGAGACATTTTGGACAATTACCAAGACATACCAAGACATTTTGGACAATTTCATGCTCCCAACTTTATGGGAACAGTTTGGGGATGGCCCCTTCCTGTTCCAACATGACTGCGCACCGGTGCACAAAGCAAGGATGAGCAAGTTTGGTATGAAGGAACTTGACTGGCCTGCACAGAGTCCTGACCTCAACCCGATAGAACACCTTTGGGATAAATTAGAGCAGAGACTGCTAGCCAGGCCTTCTCTTTCATCACCAGTGCCTGACCTCACAAATGCGCTTCTAGAAGAATGGTCAAAAAATCCCATAAACACACTCCTGAACCTTGTGTAAAACCTTCCCAGAAAAGTTGAAGCAGTTATAGCTGCAAAGGGTGCTTTGTCGGACAAAACGGCATATTCTGCGATGTGATTGGTCAGATCGCCTGTCAATCAAACTTGCGGCGAAGGGTGAATTGTCCACTCATTGTGAAAAGATGGATCTTAAAATCGCACAGTCATTGCTGGAGAGGGTTCAAATATGAAAACGATGCTGGAAAACTGAAGAACTTTGGGCAGTTTAACTGCTCAGGACAAACAAGGGACTCATGAACAAACATCACAAAAAAACAACAAAATAAAAAAAACACCCGTGGATCAAACAGGTAACGGCACGCAGTATTAAGAATCAATGGTTCATAAACTTTTGAACGGGGTCATTTTAACAAATTCTGTGTGTATATGTATATGTATATGCAAAATTCTTAGGCATTTTAGTATTTTCACCCAAAAGAAAATGGTTTTAAGCCATGTTGTTTATATCTTTGTGTCAGTAGGAAATATCAGTCCAAATATTCCTTTTGCCATTAATTGTAAAAATCCAGTGAGATTTGTCTTTTTTTTTTTTTTTGTGAAAATACTAACGTGACAAAGACTTTTGCACAGTACTGTATACACACACACACACGTACACACACACACGTACACACACACACACACACACACACACACACACACACACACACACACACACACACACACACACACACACACACACACACACACACACACACACACACACACACACACACACACACACACACACACACACACACACACACATATACATATATTATTGCCATGCACATTGCACAGCAAGTGACATTTGTTGAGATTTGAAACTAGTGGAAACAAGATTACAAGAGCAAAAGTCTCCATATGTCTTGAGGCGAAATAATCATGAAAACAGGAAATGATCATGAAGTAAACTAGTGCATAAAAAGTAAACCACAAAAAAAAAAGAAACGTTTGTGTTGTGTTGGGATCATGATAGGCTTGACCTCCGGACGGCTTTAATGAAGCCTGCATCATACTGAAACACAAGCTTAGTCATCAAGAGGTGACCTGCTTCTCAAATCCCTTCAAAACCCCCAACGTGCTGCAACAGACACTGTTTTCATCTTCTCACAGAACGGCCAGATTGAGTCTGTGCAGCGTATGCATTAGGCATTAGGGATTTTTCCCCCGTCGGGTCAGAGCTATTACTATAACTATTACGCAACCCAGCATCAAAAGCACAAAATAAACTCTCTAAAATGCAGGGATTAGTCCAACGTGATGCTTCAGTGAGAACTACCTCCAAATATGAGTCAAGATGCACCAGCAGAATAGGATGTCTGAAATGAATCGTTAAGTGTTTTGCATAGAAACTAAAGCTTTTAGTTCTCTTTATAGTATCAGTTTCTTCCTGTGACCATGATTGATTGAGATGTTTACAGCTTCGTTAAACCCTTCTTAGACAAAGTGGAGGTCTGTTTTAATCATTAACCTTATTTCAAATGCAGGAGGCCAGATGCTTTGGGAGAGTCTGGTCACCAGTGCAAAAATAGCTTATCATTGGGGGACAAAGAGGTGCTTTCTGCCCAGATTCAGATTCTGACACATATCGACCTCTATTTCCCATCGTCACATAATAACGATCATTGTAGAGTCCTCATGTAGACAGTGTGAAGCATGCAAAGCAAGTGATAAAGTGTGAGGAAGTTCTAGACGCATCTATTTGGGGTATAAGTCAGACTGTGGGGTTATGGGAGCCCCACTGACAGAATGTGTCCTCAATATGACTCAATAAGCAAATCCATATATAATAAATACACCATGCAAGATGTCTCAAATCTGTTTTCAAATTAAAACCTCAAATTAAGTATGATACTATTTACACTACAGTTCAAAAGTTTGAGGTCAGTAAGTCAGTATTTTTAAAAGAAATTAATACATTTATTCACATGATTCATTAAATTGATCAAAAGCGACAGTATAGACATTTATAATGTTACATCATATAAATACTTTTCTATTGCATTTCCTATTCAAAGAAGACAAAAATAATTTTCAACATTGATAATAGTAAGAAATGTTTCTTTAGAAGCAATTCAGCATATAATAATGTTTTCTGAAGGATTACTTCTGAAGGAGTAATGAAGATAAAAAATCAGCTTTGCCATCACAGGAATGAATTGCATCTTAAAATATATTCAAATAGAAAACAGTAATTTTCAATTGTAAAAATATTTCACAACATTACTGTTTTTTAATCAAATAAATGCAGCATTGGTGAGTATAAGAGACTACATTAAAACAAATATGTCCAGTGCAGTCCAAAAATCTGACACACCTATTTCATATTTATTAAAGAATATAATAAAATGTTTCCCCATCAAAATTAATTGAAAAATGAATATGTATATTTAAGAATCTTAAATCTTTCTTATTTACTTTTTATGATTCATGTTTTCATTTTATTTAAATTCCCAAAAGTTATTTTTATATTATTATTACATTAAATATTGTTTAAATGACTATTTATATCATTTTCAAGTTTAATTAGATTTTCAAAGTGGTCTCAGAGACTCGACTGTACATAAAGAACAGCATGCGAAGCATTACAGAATGAAAAAAAAATCCCTCTCTATTTCATATACTCCCTCTAGTCAAAACGCATCAGTTTCTGTGTGTACCTACTTCAAGACCTCTGGGTATTTAAAACCTCGGTATGCATCTCTGCACCCCTCTAATTTTAATGGTGCACTTGAATTTCACCCCCTCTCTGTGACCTCCTTTCAGGCCAGGGCCGGGACAAATGAGTGTCTAAGTGCCTGCGGATTGGCTTGGTCCTCCCTCAGGCCATTGGCCCACATTGAGACGGGCTAACGTGGCTGATCTGAAACCAGTTTTGCCAATTTTCATATAAGGATCGAGAAAAAGGATTTGGGTACTACAGGATGCCTCCTGATCACAGCAAAGGTTCATTTCCACTCAGAGCTATTTGCAGAATCATTGCTACATTTGCTGACACTGTTTTGCTGTGAGCCGGTGCTGGCAATTGGTACAGTATGTGCCCACCTCTCTCTCTCTCTCTCTCTCTCTCTCTCTCTCCTCTCTCTCTCTCTCATCTCTCTCTCTCTCTCTCTCTCTCTCTCTCTCTCTCTCTCTCTCTCTCTCTCTCTCTCTCTCTCTCTCTCTCTCTCTCTCTCTCTCTCTCTCTCTCGTGACCTTCTCCCTCCCACATTTTCTCAGTTATACAGGAGATATTTGCATTTTATTCAACAAGCCAAAATCTGCCCCCTAAGATGTTTACGTGGTACATAGACATTAACTCTGGGTCTCTGTGATGAATCATAACAAAGACCTGAGTATTATGCATTTGAATAACTAATAAAAGGGAAGGTTCTGCCTGGTTATATCACTTTGAATAACAAATCTCTTTAGGCTATGAAAAGGGCTGATGAAGCACTGGATAAACAGTCTCTAAAAGGGATAGTTCACACAAACAGAAAAATCAATGAATTATTTACTCACCCTCGTGTCGTTCCAAACTTATATGACTTTCTTTCCTCCATGAAACAAAATCTTTTTCGATACAGTTCATTGACCACATCTGATAATAGCCCCATAAAAGTAGCATAAATACACATTTAAATGTATGTGGTCAATAGTTTTTTTTTCTTTTTTTAAAGACATTAAAAATACAATGAAATGCAGCAAGGGTGCATTAAATTGATCAAAAGTGACAGTAAAGACATTATAATGTTTCAAATGACTTCTATTTCAAATAAATGCAGTCGTTTTGAACTTTCTATTCTTTGATTCAGTTGGGAAGATTTTCAGTGAATAACTAAATTTGAGTCAGTTCTTTACAAAAACTGCAATTTAGAGCAATTTATGTAGTTTTTTGTGTAAACCTGACATGAAGCTTTTCCATGACGAGGAAAATACTCAAGTGCAGATTCTTCAGAAAGATTCTTATTTTGTTTTCCGCAGAAAAATAAGAGCATATAAAATAAAAGTGTTCAGAATGTCAGTAAAACATGAGAGCAAATGATTTTGAAACTATGTTACAATGCTGGTAGAATAAAAACGCATTAAGCACATAGACTGAGTGGAATTTCAACTTCAAATAATCAGATGTTGAAATGTAGTGTTTAGCATGCTTAAAATTGTATACAATTAGCACAATGCTTTTCCATACATGCAGTGTCTGATGCCGCACTCCAAGCAGGTGGGAATGTGGAATTATGCTGACATAATTAATGGCTTGCTAAAATAAACAACGGAAACATAATCATTTATCCAAGCTGTGTTGATTTGCAAATGAGTTGAGGAACAAAATTGTATGCGGAACAACCTACATAAACATTGACGACAAGAATACAGTCAGCCATTGTAAATATGAAGATGTTAATGCTTTGGCATTCTGTCAGTCTTACTGATTAATGAGCAAAATGTAAGCATATTCAATCTAGAAAAAAGATCTACATTAGCACAAAAACAGATCCTAATATTTATCTAGAGAAGACTTTCAGAATGAGATAAATGAGGCTATAATAATTTATGATGGGAGACCTTCTTGGTGTAGGATACTAAGGCAAAACAGTGTGATCTCATCCAAAAGAATCGCATATTACACCTCATCCAACAAATCATTCAAATTTCGTTGCGGGGCGGAATAAATTAGCACATTTCAGATTTTCCGACATGGCTGAAATTAGAAATGAAGCCTGGATTTCTGTTGCAGGCAAGTTCAGGTTAGGGAGCTGTTCAAAACGTACATATTCCAAAAAGTCTAAAGAGGCAATATCACTTCAGCATCCATTACTAAAGCATAGACAGATGCTTGGCAGGGAAAATAGTCCAAATCAGCTTTGATTAAATAGAAAATACCCAGTGCATTGGATTAGCTCTTTAATCTCTTTTTGACACACTTACTTTGAGTGGCAGTCATTGACAATTTCAAGTATTCCAGATATCACCTGCTCACAATAACCCTGGATACTTGTGCTTGTGTGAGTTTCAGTGTGACATTAAATCCAAAAAAAGCCACATGAGATGAATATTTGAGATTTTACTCATAGGAAACTTCAGCTTTTGCATATTAATCATTTTTGGTTTCAGACTATTTTTGTTGTTTTGTTTGATTGTTTCTAGTGTAGTATTGAAATCTCTGTCAAAACCCCCAAAATGCTTAAAGGGTTAGTTCACCCAAAAATGAAAATTCTGTCATTAATTACTTACCCTCATGTTGTTAGACACCCGTAAGACCTCCGTTCATCTTCGGAACAGAAATGAAGATATTTTAGTTGAAATCTGATGGCTCTGAAAGGCCTCCATTGGCATAATAGTTTTGGTGCGCAAAAAAACCCCTAAATAACGACTTACATAGTGATGACGATTTCAAAACACAGCATCATGAAGCTTCGAAGCGTTATGAATCAGCGAGTCGATTCAGCGGTTTGAATCGCCAAATTTCAACAGTTTGGCGGTATGATACGCGCTGATTCATAACGCTACGAAGCTTCATGATGCCGTATTTTGAAATCGTCATCACTATGTAAGTCGTTATTTAGGGTCTTTTTTGCGCACAAAAACTATTATCGCCGATTCATAAAGTTATTTTAGAACCACTGTAGTGAGATGGACTTTGTAACGATGTCTTTAGTACCTTTTAAGGGTCTTGATAGTGAACCGTGCCATTGAGCCAATGGAGGCCTTTCAGAGCCATCAGATTTCAACTAAAATATCTTCATTTCTGTTCTAAGATGAACGGAGGTCTGACTGGTGTCGAACGACATGAGGGTAAGTAATTAATGACAGAATTTTCATTTTTGGGTGAACTAACCCTTTAATTTTTGTACAAATTGTCTGAAAACCTTTTGTTGAAATGCAGCCTCTGTCAAAAATGTTTTGCTAATTGTATGTTTTGTGCTAATTTTAAGACATTGAGGGCCCTATTTTAATGATCTGAGTGCATGGTCTAAAGCGAATGGCGCAGGTGCACTTAGGGTGTGTCCGAATCCAATTTTGCTAGTTTAACGACGCAAGTCCGCCAGGCGCATGGTCCAAAAGGGTTGTCCTTAGTCTCTTAATGAGTCATGGGTGTGTTTTGGGCGTAACGTGCAATAAACCAATCAGAGTCTCATCTCCCATTCCCTTTAAAAGCCAGTTGCGCTTGCACCATGACAGATTCGCTATTTACACGGTGGAATTTGCGAGCAGAAAGATTGACCGCTTCTCCAGAGAGGAATCCTTTTATTTTTTATATTTAAAAATGTTTGTGTGCTGCTGTGCGTCCGTGTGTGTGTAACAAGCAGAGTGTGCGCGCGTTGTGCACCCGCCATGGCCCAGTCATTTTCAGTTGCCTCAAAATGGCAACACGCCAGCAATGCGCCTGAACACACCTCGTTTTCAGACCAGCACGCCCATGGGCGAACAGAGAGGCGCGAGTGCTTTTGCTATTTTAACAAGGTAGCGCTGGACATACATTTTTATAGTGGATTTACTTTAAAGGTGCAGTGTGTGATTTTTTGCGATATCTAGTGAATTGCACCCCCCAACGCTCACCCCTCCCTTTCGAAGCACATAGAGAAGCTACGGGGGCCGACACAGGACAAAAATGTCATCGTCGGAGAGAGCAGAGAGTGACTAGCGCTCTGTAGAGAAGTTTGTCTGTTTAGGGCTACTGTAGAAACATGACGGCGCAAAATGGTTTCACTGTAAGGGGACCCGCGGTGTATGTAGATAGAAATGGCTCATTCTAAGGTAATAAAAACATAACGGTACATTAAGTAAGTTCTTTATTTTTAATTCAACATATAATTTTTTTCAGTGTAGCCTGTTTTTATTATTCTCAACAGTTTATAGTGACATCGAGCATTTTAAGAACACACTACCTTGAACAAATATTCCATCCATCCATCCAAACCGCTTTATCCTTATCAGGGTCGTGGAGGGCCAGTGTCTTGGGCCACAGGCGGGTAAACACCCTTAAAGGATGGCCAGGGCTCAAGAAATATTGAATATTGAACAAATATTCACATGCTAAAATGAAAATGAACTGCATGACAGATCTCAGATCAGTGTGGAAAATATTACTTTTATGCCTCATAGGTTGCTGTCCTGAGTTAACCTGAGGCATTTCAGCATAACGCTTCTCAAAATACACCCACTAAAATGAGCATTATTTGATCTCCTGCTTAAAAAGCCCATGAAAAGTATTTAGTTTTAACACAGCTATAAGGCATGGGCTATGTTTGGAATACCACACTAATCTTAAAATGTCTGCAAATAATACATTTTATTTATAAAGCACCTCTCCCAAGCTCAAGGTCGCTAAAGGTCTTTAGAATATGTATACTTTTACTGTAAGGATAGAATAACCCAAATGACCAACTACATTTGCCAAAACAAATGAACAGAGCTGAGTGACTGGAATACTGTATTCCATGCGCTTGACTTGACTTTCCATTTCCATGTGATGAACCGGAAGTAATGTCAGCCACAACATTTTCTTACATCTTGACTGATTATTTGGTTGGAGTACCAGATAAGACAAAAATGCACAATAATATTTCAAAATAAAATATGACACCAATGCAGCATACTACTGTTTGAAAAGTTTCACTTCATCCTTAAAAGAATAGTATTCAGTATATTCTGTGCAATAAATATTTCATTCTGAACATGATTTTCTATTAGATGTGCTGTGTCCAAAAATCGTATACTCTCAGAGAAGGTACTTTTTGAAGAAAGTACATTCTCTTTAGTATGAATGCAATCCGGTTGTAGTACATTAGTCATGTTGTCATTGTTATGTGACCTACATTGTCAGTTGAGTCACTTCACTGCCATTCACAAATCCTCTCCCATGGCCTTAAGGGATAGTAAAGTGATGGTGCAGGGATGCCGTATTTTTGTAGGCCAAAACCTGGAAACACTTCAGGTTCTATCATCCTTTAGGCAATTGGTTTTTTGAACGGGTTTTTTGATTAAATGGCCTAAATAAGATAAGGTCTGTGGTCTACACAAGCTCTAGGGATGTGACGTAAGGAAATTTTCCCACCGGTTAATCGACGTGTGACAACACCGGTAATACCAGTATCACCGACTGGGCTTTTAAATCACTAATTCTATCTAAACTAGGGCTGCACGATTTGGGGAAAATATCTAATTGCGATTATTCTGGTTAAAATTGCAATTGCGATTTAAAATGCAATTATTTATTTTATTTTATTTTTATAAATGAAAAGTGTGTATATAACATTTTATGTTTATATATTAATATGACTAATAATAATAATTATTATTATTGCTAAATACAAATAAGAAATATTACTATTACAATAACATTCATTATTAGAGCATTTAAGAATAAATATAACAGTATAATAATAATAATATTTATATTTTACAGAAAACTAAAAAAATGATGGGTTACCTGTTAATATGCAGACAGCCTATGACCAAAAATCGTTAGAAAGGTCTAAGGATTTATTGTAAAAAATATTTATTATTATAAAAATATGTACTTTTTATCTGTGATATCAATTTCTTAAAGTCTATGTCTTTAATATGAAATATGAGCCTCTTATGCATCCACTGTGGGGATTAAAACTCCTGTACATTGACGAAAAGTATATGGATTGTCATATACATTTATTTTATAAAAGTATTATTTTTCTTATTTTCTACCCAAAAGTTTAATTCAAACTGGAAGCCAGAGGGCGCCCTCGAGCAGAAACTCCACATTTTCCTCAGAGAAGTAATCATTTTCAGGAAATCCCTAATGTGAAGCTCACGCTGTAGGCTGAATAAAACGAAGATAGAAACGCTTTGACTGATTAAACATGAAGATAATACTTCTGCGACAAGATATGGTGTATTTGAGTTCTTCAAGCCTTCTCGGGTATTTTCATAATAATAAAATATTCAGTGCTGATTGGCATTCAGTGATAAGAAGCCACATCAGCTCGACTGACGATATGAAGTGAGTTAAAAGCTGTTATTAAACGTTGTATTTTGTTGGACAACAGTTTTATGAACGCTTCACATTACTAGTTTGTGAAGATGTTTGACGAGGTGTTGTTTTTTCAAACGCACATTATAAGCGACTCAAACTCGCAGTGCTTTCAGACGGAGCAGCGTTTACTGATCACAGAGGCGCTCTTCACTGACACGCTGGGCATATATTTATTTAATATTCACAGCCTTTGCGCTTTCATAATCGCACATAAGCCAAATCGCGATTGCGGTTCGATATCGATTAATCGTGCAGCACTAATCTAAACCGAAAGTAACATGCACACGGCCGCTCGGGCATTCATAACGGAGGCGAGTGGTTTCAAAGAATTCCTATGAAAGTTAAGCTTCTATAGCAATAAACTGAAACACACCGTGACTGACAGTTCGGCCGTAAATGCACGCTCTGTGCGGCCGTGAATGCGCTCTATGTGTGGCTGTGCACATTTTAGTTTTGGTTTAGAATTAGCGCCAATTCGGGGGCGGGTTTTTGAATTGTGGTTTCATTAGCCTATTATTCTTAATGAAAAAGACAACAAGACAACAGTACAATGACAAACTCACTTAAATAGGCGCTTTTACATTTCGCTTTGAAACCAAATCTTCCGCAATCATCACATTCAGCTCCTCGCTCTTGTGATAAATGAAATCTGACTCCTCCTGCTGGCCTGTGCCGCGACTCTTGGTCGGATCATGCTTTATCAAGCAGACATGTTCAGTTTTTATTTGTATTGTCTGTTATCTAACTGAACTAAATTATTTTATTACTAAAAATAAATAAAATAAATGACGGTGGGGGCAGTGTCACGGTAGCCTGGCTCCGCCCTCCTACGTACTTCTGCTCAATTTTCATTTTCCTTCAGTACTCCGTCTGGGACTGCAGTATATTCTTAGGTTTTATCCGAACAAATTTTTACAGGTCCAATCAGCGAACAGAGGGAGTGACTGAGAACGATGACGTTGATGTCATGCTCTAGTTTGAGATGACATACGTCACGGGGACTGCAGAGGTTATCTAGGACATTAAACGTCATCACACCAAACAGGTAAACTCATCTATGCATTAGTCCACTTTTACAGCCTTGTTGTGTTTATAACCATGCTCTTGTATATTATTGTAACTCAAACTTTCAGGTAAAATTGGTAATACTTTATTTTACTAGGATATTGGCTGTTTATTAGAACTTATAAAGCACATACCAATGCCTTATTCTGCATGACCTTATTCTACATCCCTTAATCCTACGCAATACCTGAATTTAAACGCTCCAAATCTACATTACTAACTATTAATAAGCAGTAAATTAGGAGTTTATTGAGGCAAAAGTTGTAGTTAACTCTTTCCCCGCCAAACACAGAATTTTCCGGATTTGTATACGCTAGGGGGGCGCTATTACGCATCTTTAAAAGATCAAAACACAGGCGAAGAAGACGCAATAAACATTAAACATCATATAAATCAAAACTATCTAATGTTACTGAATGAAATGTCGTCCCAGGATGAGGTATAGGACTGTGCCAAGTATTAGGGGTGTTGATGGACTCGATCTACTCCATCTGTGTTTGATCATCGTTCTGAATCCGATCAAGATGTAATCTTTGACAAAAACATGATTTTCTCAGCTTTTTGTTCAAAATGTAGCTTTTTTATAAAAATTACCCATATTCAAGTGTTAATACAAAAGCAATGCATGAAGCTAGAATAAAATGTTTCTTTTTTTTGTTTAAAAGCAGAGACTCTTTCTTTTGATATATTGCATGATCAGATATTTATACAACAAAATATTCTATGGGCCATTACATTTATGTGAAAATTATCAAAAACCCTGACGCTGGCTAGCAACTTAAAAAAAAAAAACGCTGGCGGGGAAAGAGTTAACAGTGAATATGTGTTCCCCATACAAAAGTGTGACCATACAATTTTTGTTTTTTAAATAAAGACTGAAAATGTTCAGAAGCTTTGTGATGGTGACACCACGCCTCGGTATATGCTCCAAGAACGGACACTGCACTAGTGATACAAAACACAGGTCTGTTACGTCCCATTAAAAACCTCCAATATTTCGCAGTAGATTCATTTATATTGATTATAATAACGGGTAATAGGCTTGCTGCGATAGGCATAACACCGGTTTAACAGGCATAACAGACAGGCAATAACACCGGTTACACCACTTGCCCTCGCCCTTTTTTTTACACAAAAATGAATACAAATGCAAAATAATATTTCAAAATAAAATATGACACCAATGCAGCATACTACTGTTTGAAATGTTTCACTTCATCCTTAAAAGAATAGTATGTGCAATAAGTTTTTCATTCTGAACATGATGCGAAATGAAATGAAACCTATTTAAGTGAGTTTGTCATTGTACTGTTTTGTTATTGTGTTTTTCATTTAATAATAATAGGCTAATGAACCCACCATTCAAGCAATCCGGCTCTGAATTGGTACTAATTCCAAAACTAAACTAAAATATAAGCACGGCTGCACTCTCATTCATTGACGGCCCCACAGTGCGCACGCACTGTAATGTGACGTTGAGGAAAAATTTTCTCACCGTCACATCCCTAACGGGTAGAAAGGCTAATACATTTTGGTTCTATTTTTCTATTTTCCACAATGTCAAACGAACGCAGCTTAACCCAAAATGTAAGCTCAGGCATGCGCTTCTTCCATATAAGCTCATGCAGTTGTACGCTCTAGACAGAGAATACTCTGTTGCAGGGAACGCTAAGAAGAAGCAAAAGTATAACGAGGGTTCCTATTCAACTCTCCATCCTATTAAAAATGGCTAGGCTATAAGATAATTGTAACAAAAAGAGTATTGTATTTGGCCAGATTTTATAGTGTAAACTAGAGCTGCAACTAACGATTATTTTTTCTGTCGACTAATCTAACGATTATTTTTTTCGATTAGTCGACTAATCTAACGATTATTTTTCCGGATTAATCTTATGATTCTTTTTTACTGATTATTGTATTTCAAAGAGGGTAGTGAATTTGTATGTTATGTTAACATGAAATATTTCAGGAAGGGTAGTGTACATAGTATGCCATTTTATAATGAAATATATGAACACAAGAAGCTTTTTAAACATAATATATAATGATACTATTCATCATAAAATGTATACAGAGTAGGCCTAATTAGGAAAAGTTGTTTACTATAGTAGTTGAGTATGATTTACTTTTTGATTTGTGTCAATAGTAAACGAAAATGCACTTGTATTAATCTGCAAAAGGTTCACATACAGGAGCTTTCAGCATAGTTTTAATGTATAACTAGTCGTCTATTTTGAAGATACATGTGCATAAACAATGACTAAAGCTGCCAGAAGTTTTTGCCCAAACTTCAAAGACACATTTAAATGATTAAAGCTAGAGGCATATCTTAACTTTAATGTTACTTTAATCATGTAAACTACCTATATACAGCATGTTATTATGCATATGTGTTTGGGACAGAGGGGAACCAGGTCGCATTAACAGGAGATATATGCAGCCCATAATAAATAAAAGCACGAGACGTACTGGGGTGGGAGTCGGAGAAGAACCCCGGAAAATGTGACCGTCTGTTGCAATACACGCGCCACGGTTCAGCTGCGCGAGAGAACACTGGCAGCAGGGTTGCCAGGTTTTCACAACAAAACCCACCCATTCGTTACTCAAAACTAGCCCAAAACAAACCCAATCGCATTTCGGGGAGGTTCTCTGGTAAACATCGCGTTCGGGGGGTTAAATATGTGTGTTTTTTTTGTAGGGCTGCCTGCTAAAATTCTCATTCCCGGGGCTAAATATCACATAATTGGGATCGCTTCAACCCGCGGACATGAGACGCAGCCCGCGGCAACAGTGTAGATGCAGCCCTGGTGTAAACCTATGAGAACCGTTTCGAGGGGGATGCCAGGTATGCACGAAAAAAAAAACTACAAAAAAAGAATATTCTAATCCCAAAATTGAAAATCGAATACCAACCCAAATATTCAAATATTTTGTTCCTGCCCATATGTGTCCGTTCAATCGCAAGGAGACCTGAAAGAGGAATCAATTCGGTGTTCGTGCACAGTTCGCTGGCCGTCTTGATGCCCTAAGCGGGGAATTGTTTAAAATCATTTAAAAAAAAATTTAAATGTGTAAATTGTCAAGAAAAACGTGCAAATTAAACTTTCACTCTATGATGGTTAAACTTAGCAATTAATCCGCCTGGTCCATATGGATCAACTGCGATCTGTAGCTGGTAGAATCCGTGTAGTGACATTGCCACTCAGGATCGGTCGCTTGTCTGTTGCCTATGGCTACCAGTTTATCTGTAGTTGGCTAAGCGTGTAATTTGAGCGACATAAACACAAATTAATAACAAAATTAAAAGAAATATCTGATCATCCTCCATAACGAGGTTGCTCTTTACATCTCATATCATCTGTAAACTCTTGCGTTACCAAGCCCCACAGTGGAAAATGAAACCATATCCGTACCGGCTGGGCCAAATTGGCACGGAATGGAGTGGTTCAACAAAGAGAACGGTTTTGTCCGACGGTGAAAAATCATCTATACTGATTTTTGCCTACTATATAGGAATATGCATATTCAGGAGGGAGATTCTCATTCTAGAGAGCACTTGATTGGAAGTGCAAAACTGTAAAAAAAAAACCTGTAAATGTGCATACACGATAGAATTGTGAATTGAAAGTGAATTGTATCAGTTATAAGGAGAACACAAGATTGACCTCAAAGCTAACAGGTATGAACTAAAAGCCACAAATCATTTTGATCAAGTTATTTTGATTTCATGGCATCTTTAAGCTTGAGAATTTATCAATGATTATTATCAAAGATTACAATGCCCACCTGTTCATGATGTTCATTCGATTAGCGAACCTTATTTACATCTGCCATTTTATAACAAAAGCTTGCAACATTTGTACCTATTCAGTGAGATCTGCATTCTGTTTTTATCTTGTGATCAGCACACAGTGGTCACGTTGCCATCGCCTTCTAATTTTCGCTCTTTATTAAATTAATTAAATAAATAAATAAACAGGAAGTAGGAGCGAACCATCTGCCTCCCTCACAGTAACACTTCTACTGCAGAAAAACCAGTGCATGACTGGATGCGATCTCCATGGCAACGCTACAGCACTCTGGCAGGTGCTTCTACACATCATCTGGCCCTGTGTTAACAAATAGCAAGAGCTTAACAAACCAAGCGGAATAAAGACTTTACGGCTATAGCACACGTACAGGATCACATATACTCACTTAACACTCTTGCGCACACACAAACACACTTCTTCCAGCAGGGTGGGATATTACATGTCGTGCATTCAAGCGAAAGCTTTGTGAGCTTAAACACACACACTCGCGTACGTTGTTGAGAAACTTGATGTCTCTTGTACAACGTTCATAGCACCTTGTTAGAGGAAAGGTCACATCGCCTGGCAACAGAATGCATCGAGCTCCAGCTGCAATTTTAATTAGGGTAAAACTGTTTCCTGCCCTGCGCTTCCTCTCCTTCCATTCACAGACGTGCGGTCGATACAAGCAGGTGAAGTGGGCACATCTTCCACCTCACTGCTTTGATTCACATGCAAACAAATCCATATGGCCTAAAGAACAACTCCAGAACACATCTTTCATTTCAATCTATAGGTGAAAGGGGAAGGGGGCAGTTTACTTCTTAATATAATTAGTATTATGTCTTAGTACTAGTATGTTGTTTACTTGTGTAATATCGATATATAATATTGTTTACAGTATATAGTTTTCTTAATCCATATGCACTGTAAAAAAAAAAAAAAAAAAAAAAATTGTTTATTATCCAAACACACACTGCTGTTAAAATGTTTGGGGTCCGTAAGATTATTATTATTATTATTTTTTTCCAGAAATTAATACTTTTATTCAGAAAGGATGCATTAAATTGATCTTAAAGGGATAGTTCACCCACAAATGAAAACTACCTCATGATTTTCTCACCCTCAAGTCATCCTAGGTGTATATGACATTCTTCTTTCAGACGAACACAATCGGAGTTATATTAAAAAATATCCTGGCTTTTCCAAACATTATAATGGCAGTGAATGGCAGCCAAAAATTTGAAGCTCAAAAAGTGCATCCATCCATTATAAAAGTTATCCACACGGCTCCAGGGGTTAATAAAGGCCTTCTGAAGCAAATCAATGGGTTTGTGAAAGAAAAATATCCATATTTAAAACTTTATAAAGTAAATCCTTGAGCTTCCGGCAGACCGCCTTCTGTATTCAACTTACGAAAAAAGCGTAAACACCAGTAAATAATGGGGTAATTTTCCTTTTTGGTAGGGATGCACCGGTTGACTGGCCAAAAACTGGAACCGGACGTTTTTTGCTTCTAGCGCGCGATCGGTTTTCTTTGTATTTTTCTGCCGATTTTTTCCGAAAGTGCGCCCGCGTGCACATACGCCTATATTGCAATCATTTGCGAACATGTCACTTGTGTGTTACAAACGGAAACTGGAGAACTGAGGGAAGAGACGAGATACGCTGAAGGGAATGATGAGCAGCTTACCTCTCCGCCCTGCACAAGCTCAGATAGTGAGCGTTTGTTCAGCTCAGCTTCTCACGTGTTGGATCGGATGAGAACGAAACAGACTAACTTGTGACAAAGCCGAAATACTTATTTTTGTAGCCTAAAGAAGAACATGCATGCACTTTTGAAATGATATACTATCAGTTCTGTAGCCTTGGATGATAATTTTTATTTTACCTTAAAATTACATTGACTTAATTTGATTTAAAAAGCACCTGCTGTAGCATCTTAGTTTTTTTCGTTGCACTAAACATTATTTGATTTAACATTTTGGAACAATTATATACTTTGGTTTTATTTAATTTCACTGATAAAGACTTTTTTTCTTTACACTGAATTTAAAAACAAATGCTGATTTAAGTAACATCTTTGTTTGGATTGCAGAATATGCAGTTGTTGCCTTTAATTTCACCTTTCAGCCTTTTAATTTTCAATTCAATTTCCCGTTAATTTCGGGATTTTGTTGATTGCGGACTTGTTTTCATTAGCCAAAAGCAAATGTAGCCTGTTAAATACCAAATAAACATCTTGTTCATGTATACTTTAGTTCTTTTATTGTGTAAAAAAAAAAATCGGAAATCGGTTTCGGAATCGGCCATGTAAAATCATGATCGGTGCATCACTATTTTTTTGGTGAACTATCCCTTTAAGTAACAGAAAATATATTTATAAATGTTACGAAATAACTTTTGAACTTTCTATTTATCAATAATTCCTGAGAAATTGTATCATGGTTTCCACATATTAAACGGCACAAACGTTTTCAACATTGATAATAATTATAAATATTTCTTAAAGCAGAAAATCAGCATATTAGAATGATTTCTGAAGGATTATGACACTGAAGACTGGATTAATGATGCTGAAAATTCCGCTTTGCCATCAAAGGAATAAAATTACATAGCCTATTAAAATATATTCAAATTAAAGTTATCCCTTAAATCTCCCATCTTAATCCTCCATCTATACAGAACATTGGTCTTCTGTCCTGGAGGTCAAACAGTGTGCTGGAATTAGGTCATTTATTTGATGACAGTCTAGTGAAATCTTCTTGGTTGTTAAGCCACGAGTTCAACCTTCCCAGGAATGATTTCTTTTTTTATTTCTTCAATTACGCCATTTTTTAGAGACACAATAAAAGAAAGTAATTTACGATTCAATCTCACTGACATTGAAAAAAAGTTTTTTTTCTTCATTTGCTCTAAAGAAGATGATCTCTTCATTATACACAATGCTGTCTAATGTTGGTTTTTCAACTTTTGACTCTCTGAGGTCAGTATGGGAAAGGGATTTAGGATTACGTTTTAGCGATGAGGAGTGGCTATCTGTTTATAAATGTGTTTTTTTCAAGGGTGCTTCAATTTCGGCCCATGAACAAAGCTATAAATGTATTCATTGGACATATTTAACCCCAGCCCGCCTTCATAAAATTATTCTCAGTTATTTTTTATGTAAAGCTCAATGTAAAGCTGACATTGGTGCGGTGATGCATGTATTTTGGGATTGTGACAAAATCAAATCCTACTGGAAAAAAAATCACAAAATTACTCTGTATTGTTGATCTTTGTCTTGACTACGATAAAGAATGTGTATTGAACTTTTGTTTAGTCTTGGCAAAAAAAAAGTATACTATTATTATGGTCATCCCCTCGGGTACCTTCAGTAAATATGTGGTTGAGTCAGGCCTCCACTCTTTTACCACTAAAAAGGCTAACTTGGGACCTCCATAAAAGATCAAATGCTTTCTGGTGTACTTGGTCCTCTCTTTGGAACTTTCTTAAAGATGCTCAGTGATTACTATATCTCTTTATTTCAGTTTATATATTACCTATGACAATTATTTCATTATTCTAATATGCCCTGTTGTAATTGTTTCTTTTTTCTTTCCATTGTTTTCTCCGTCTTATATGTATAAGTATGTGCATATCAAGAGATTGTAACCTAAATTTTAGCATTTTTGTGAGATACTGGACTGGTACCACTGTTGTCCTGGTTCAATTAAAAATGTAAGTTTTTTTATAAAGTTATAATTTCACAATATTACTGTTCACTATTTTTCGATCAAATAAATGCAGCCTAGATGAGCATAAGAGACTTCTTTCAAAGACACTGACAAATCTTACAAACCACAAACTTTTGAATGTTTTTTTTTAAAAAAAACACACATTTATTTTAAATCAAAATGTACTATTACGCAAAATTGCTTTATAGAAATGTTCTTACCCCATTGGACAGTTGGTTAGTCTACTCTTTACGGTTACATTTGTATGTATGGGAAGCACTTTATTTTACAGACCTGTTCCCCCATGGCCATACGATGTACTTATTACAATAATTACAATAACTGGGTAATAACTAGGTACTAACCCTGAACCTAAACCTAACCTTAACCCCTGTAGTTACCTTATATTACCCAGTATTTTCCTAGGTAAGTACACTGCAAATATGCATAGTGTAAAATAACGTGCAACCTTTGTATGGTGTTTAGGATATCTTAAAATAATTTATAATTTATATTTATCTTTATAACAGCTTATTATCGTACACAATTTGTTTCTCAAATAAATATATCCTGTTTAAAAGACAGTTAAATATTTTTACTGCCACGCAAGGAGTAAGAAATAGATTTTTCGCAGCCGATTATTATATTCATATTGGGTCATATAAAGTTCAATAAGCTCTACGATAAGCACATAGGATTTAAAATCTTCTGAATGATCTAATGAGCTTAGAAAAAGGTGGTGGCATTAAACAAAGGCCAGAGATGTAGCACTGGAAGTGAAGACAGATACAGTGGGATTAAAGCAGCACTAGGAAACTTTTCAACCTTTATAATATATTTTCAAGACTCTTGTGATGATACATGGACTTACAATAGGTTGAATGACACGTCTGCCATAGTCTGACGGGGTCTGTATCGTTTTTAATCGTACTTTTAAACTTCGGGTTTCGGGTAGTAACCCGAGAACAAAAAGAACTACAAAATTCGACTGCTTTACGGCATATACGTCACTTCCACCACCCCCCCCCACTTCCTTAAATTCGGACGTGCGAGCCCAACTATCATTTGTTTGCTGAATGTTATAGTCATGGCCGAAGCAGCACAGAAAAATTAGAAAGCAAAGGTTTTGTCGGAGGAAAGCAAAAAGAGGAAACGAGAAAGTGATGGGATTAAAGGCAGGACGAGGATCAACATTGGGCCAGCGTTTGCTCGTTGGCGTGAGCTGAAGGAGGAGGGGCTACATTCTTGCAAGTAAATACATGAGACGTACAAAATCATATTTTAGGATACCTAACATGTCTGTGATATTTGTTTATTTGTCTTGCCTCAAGCTATAATGCAAATCGATTTTTCAAATTTGCAGATTCATCTATGGTAGCTTGATATTATAATATTGACGATATATGGTTATTACCTACCACTCAAACATTGAACTGAAGTATCATATAGATTCTGTAAAACGGGAACCAATAGACTAGGCTACTATAATGACGCTGGCTTGTAAACGTGAGCATCGCAATCATTTGGCGTTTGAAAAAAAATAAAACCCATGAAATTATATTCATATGACATGCTGAAACATATGCCACTGTATCTGGGATGAAGACATTTCACACGCGACGCAAGCAGAACACCTGCATGTGAACTCCTGCAGTGTTCAGGGCTATCACGCCGCATTCACACGGCCCGAGACGCATTGACGCCGACGCCCCGTGTGAATGCGACGTCATGGTTGTCATGTCAACAAATGCACGTGCGATGCATCCCCTGATGAAGGATGACAGAGTTTACGACAGTAGTAGAGGACAATACTGTTTCCCAACTGTAGGGGGACCCAGAGAGCAAAACCTACCTAGTGCTGCTTTAATATACAGGCAGAGATTGTGAAGGTTGGATACTAACAAAAACAAAAATCCGGAGAGGTTTGTCCAGAGGTGCGGATCAGGGCAGTTATACGTGCCAATTCAGTGTCGTTCCTAATATTTACTGTACACAGAGATCTTTCTGTTATTAATACCATGTGATGCTCCAAAAGGGAGGATGAGGACAGGGAGGCCGCATGATAAAGCTGGCAGATGTTTTGTCTGGCAGTGATATACTAATCTTGGCGTTAAACATGATTGCTAATATCAATCACTGCAGCTGTGGATTATTCGAAATTAACATAAATTATGAAAGTGTTTCAATAATCTCATTTCGCTTCCATTTCACTGACATTCTACTTATCCAGCAATGGACTTGTCACTGTACAAACTAATTATGGCAGCATTCTGAGTGAAATTGAGATGTGATTGAGCATGCTTTCCAATTTCACCACGGCTTTAATTTATGTGTCCTCATTCCAGACTGCATTAATTAAAAATACGATGGCTGCGTCTATCAGTCTTTTTATGTGTTGCTCATATTAAGCTCTAATAAGGGGAGTTGTGGGGAGTTCGGCATCAGCACGTTTAATTTTAGTGGTTGCGCTGTGCTGGAGGGTAGGGTGGCTCTCACGTGGGCCTGCGTTGAGCTGGATGTGGACAGGCTCCTCACTCATAACCTGTCAACATGAAGAAATCCCTCACTGCAGTTCTGCCACAGCGATAAACAGATCGCAGGGATTGGGCAAATCGGGTGACGAACAGCTTCATCAACCAATCAGAGTCTGTTCTTTCCTGTAAGTGGATTTTTTTCACATGCTGTAAAGCACTGTGTGCTTTTTAAAGATGTTCTGGGCCTTCTCTAAAATCACTTCCTAAAATGAATGGTCTAATTATATATTATATTCAACTGTTATAATAAAAAGAACTAGATTATTTTTATCTTAAATACACTATCATTCAAAAGTTGTATTTATTTCTTATTAAAGGACTGAATATTTTTATTCAGGATGCAATAAAGACAATTAAATTGTTACAAAAGATTTATTTTTCAAATAAATGTTGTTTGTTTGAAAAAAAACTATTATGGTTTCTACTAAAGTATTAAACAGCACAATGTTTTCAACATTGATAATAATAATAAAATGTATTTCATGAGAATGACTTATGAAGGTTCATGTCACATTGGCTGCTGAATTACAAATTACATTTTTACAATGTATTCAAAAAGACAACAGGAATTTACAATTGTAATAATCTATCACAATAGTTCTGTTTTACTGTATTTTTAACAAGTAAATGTAGCTTTCTATTCCCTATTATTTGATTGAAATAACCTACATCCAGCATTTTACGTCATAATTATTGTTATTCTGTGCTATTTCCTTTCCTAACTAACTGGCTCACACTCTGTGTGTCAGCGTGTTTATATCTGGGTTCTTGCATGTGAGTAAGGGACAAATGCAGATGAAGTCATTGTTGCGATTGACGATAAACATTTGTGAACTCTATTGGCACGTAGGGCAGATGACAGCCAGGCAGTGATGGGCTACTGTATCAACTGTTACTGGCTTATGTATTTCTGTCCAGAGCTGATAAGTTGACTCCATCCTTGCCTTATTTAGTCAGCCAGAGGTCTGTGCTGCTGACACACCAGAGAGCATGAGAGAGAGAGAGAGAGAGAGAGAGAGAGAGAGAGAGAGAGAGAGAGAGGTGAAAGAGAGATAGAGCACAGGGCTGTAGGTTGACTGAACAATTAAATGCTCCTATACTCCCTGCTTTTTATGGTGAATGACTAATATCAACCGGAGCTGAGTTTGAAGAGGGTGAGAAAAGGTGGGTGGAAAAATTGAAGGGCTCTTTTACCTCTCTCATTCTTTCATTCATAATCACTAGTATAACCAGGGGCAAGGCAGTCATTATAAATGGGGGGAGGTGGGGTTTGCGTGTACCCATACCACATTTAGAAATCAATTTATATGTTCTATCAATTTATGTGTTGTATGCTAAAGGTATTAATAAATACCCATGCCTTAACGGGACCCACACGTTCATAGAGTCATATTTCATCTAAAAAAACTGCCTTTAGAATAAATTACCGTAATAAGAATCTGATAAAAATCACAATTGATAATAATATGAATTATTTAAAAGAAAAAAATCTATTTATCAATTTATGATCCCAAAACAGGCTTTATTTTCTTCACGTGTATGTAAATGTAACTATTTTTTTATTTATTTATTTGACTTTTGATTGAAATGTGGTGAAATGTGACCATCAGTAGATTTTCTTTTCTTTTTTTGAAGCTCTTGATGTGTCACTCTTTTAAAGAGTGATTATAAGGAAATGCTACTAATTTGTCCATTAATAAAAGATTGATTAAACCTAATATTGGGTCCAAAGTTAAAGTTACCCCGGCCAATGTGTACAACCAACCGAATTGTCAACAATTTCCCTGGCTAACACTGTGTCTTATCCTAAAGTGAACCTGTTATATTCTGTAGTTGGCCTGACACTGAATCTATCACGTTTCCTTTCACAGTGAGGCCAAGTACGCAAGTTAACCTTTCACACCAACTCCTAATACAGCAGATTCTGTTGACCACAGCAAGAGCCCTGCCCCTGAAGGAAAGGGTGTGTGTGTGTGTGGGATTATATTTACGACCCTTTAAAGAGAATACACTCTAGGATGGAGTGAAGATACTGAGCAGTATTACTGTATCAATCTTTAAAGCACTGATAGCCAGCCAAGATTGTAACCGTTAGCCTGCAAGCAAGCTCTAGCTCAGCTGTAACTGAATGCAAGTAATGCATAGTAAAATGGCTTTACTTTAATTTCATAGCACTGGTACTGACCCTGGCACGTAAGCTCTGTAACCCTGACCCACTGCTCGCTGAGGGAGAGGTAACCACAGAACACAGGCCACTCCTGAGAGGGACACATGCCAGATACTCTGCTAATGGTGCCCAGTATGTGCTGCTATGTGGCTTATTCCATGTTAAAATAAACACAGAAACTGTAAACAGCCTGAGAGTGGCACTCAAACCAACTGTTAACCTGTTTGATCCATTTGAACACTGGCAGCACAAGCGCTGCCTATATTCTGCATCATGTAATTTATTTATTGATCGTCTGATCACGAACATGAGGACAGAACATCAGAGTCACGAGGCAGCCGGAACACATACATGAGGCAGACATGCTCATATACACATACCAACAATCGTTTACTAATATCAGTGGTCTTTAACCCATAAATAAAAGATCTGGGCAGAAAAGTGCTCTTTTATTTGCTACACCTACGTTAGTGGGTAGGGGTTAAATGTTACAAAGTTTACAGGTTCAGTTCCAAATTGGAGTGACACATGAAGCCTGAATTTGTGCAATTCTGCTCTGTTGTTTAATATCAATCACCTAATAATTTCTGTGTTGGTTTGGGCCATTACAATGGCACAATGTCTTCCATCCTAACTGAGAATATGGAAATCATCTATACCGTTCAAAAATTTGGGGTCTGGAAGATTTTGTAATGTATTTGAAAGAAGTCTCTTATGCTCATCAAGGCTCAAAAATAGAGTAAAACCAGTAATATTATGAATTATTACTACAATTTGAAAGAACTGTTTTCTATTTTAATATATGTTAAAATGTAATTTATTCCTGTGATGGCAAAGCAGATTTACTCCAGTCTGTGTCACATGGCACTTTAGATATCATGTGATATGGTGATTTGGTGCTGAAGAAAAATTATCATAATGTTGAATGTTCAGTTATCTTCTCATCTTTAGTATTTAACTGAAAAACAAGATATTAAAAAAAATATTAAGGGCATAGTTCAACCAAAAATGAAAATTCTGTCATAATTTACTCGCCCTCAAGTTGTTCCAAACTTGTATGCATTTCTTTCTTCTGCTAAACACAAAAGAAGATATTTTGGTTACCAAACAGTTGATGGGCCCATTGACTTCCATAGTATTTTTTCCACACTATGGAAGTCAATGGGGCCCATCAACTGTTTGGTTACCTATATTCTTCAAAATATCTTTTGTGTTCAGCAGAAGAAAGAAAAAAAACGACTTTTGTGTGAACTATCCCTTTAAGACCCATTTCTAAGACCCTTTCTTATCCGGTGGCTTCAACATTATGAGTGGGAGCACATAAGGACAGCTTTCACTTTTAAAATACTCTAATGTTTGTTTGTGTAAGAATCACAGACTTGGATAATCCTTCATTGACTCACTATTGGAACATGGCTGCAAGTAACCTCTCTAATCCACTGGTTATGCTCAAACAGTGTGTGTATACATTCATACATAACTTGCACAGGAATTTGGTCTATTAAAGAAGTTTGATTAAATATGTTCGACAAAGCATCTGTTCGGGTGGTTAATGGAAGTAACATGAGCATGTGAGTTCCCCAAGACCTGTTTAGGATGCTATGAATTTGTGTGCCTTGAATAAGTGGTTTACACAACACATCCATTAAAATGTCTGTCTAGTATGGCTCTTGGCAAGTGAACAGACATCATAATAGTGCACACGAGATGCATGACCCCATGACTGCTCCCTGTGCATCTGAGCTATGGACAAATAATAGACACCAATCCTCAAAAAGGTTGCTTGTGCAACCTTTTAAAATTCAGACTTCCTATAGAAGATGGAACAAAAGAAATCTGTTAAGATCACCTGAACACTGCCGAACGTTGTTGGTGTGACTGTGAAGCAACATCTAAAAATAGGTCTATGAAATACCGTTAATGAATGACATCTAAATAGTTGCCCCATACGCCATACGTCTGAACCATGCAGACATCACAGCTTAACAGTACAAGCAGTAACAATCTTGGGAATGTTACAGAAGCCTTGATGTGTCCGGTGCACTTGATCACAACAGTTTCAAGTCAACCTGTAAAGATTGCACATGATATATTACTAATTCTTGATGTCTCTACAGTTGTGACAGTCAAGTCATGTATTCTTGTCATAATTTACTCACCCTCACGTGGTTCCAAAAACATTTGACTTTCTTACATGCAATACAAAAGAGAAGAATGTACTGGCCATATAATGATAGTACAAGGGCATCCGTGCTGTTGAGCTTCAAACTGACAAAAATGCACCATTAAACTATCATGAAAGTAGACTCATGTGCTATATTCCATTTCTTTTAAAGCCATATAGCTTTTTGTGATAGCTGTAGCTGATGGCTTTCAGTTCTGAATATGTGGACGTGATATATAAAAGCTACATTGAAGGTTAATTTATATATAATTTAATTTTTATTAATAATATTATTATATTACTTTGAGACTATTATAGTATTTGTTAATATTTGTAATAGGCTTTTATTTTTATATTTTCAGTTTTTATTTTATTTTAAGTTTTAGTAATTTTCTTATGCGCTTTTGTCATTTAGATTTAATTTACTTTTATTTTAAGTTTTAGTTTTAGTTATTTTAGTACTTTAACCAACTTATTTTAGTTTAGTTTATTTATAGGCAACATTTCTAATTTTCATTCAAGTTTTTTTTATGTATATATATATATATATATATATATATATATATATATATATATATATATTTATTTATTTTTTAATTTTATTTCAATTAACGGAAACAATTTTTTAATAGTTTCAGCGATAGTTAACAATAAGGCCGGTTTCACACTGCACTCGTAAGCAGCGCACATTTTTTTGCCATCCATGTTAACAGATAAGAGCATGGGTCTTCAACCGGTAATGCAGGGGATCTGCCAATTAATGTTTGATCACAAATAATTTTTTGATAAAAAAAATAATAAAAATGGGGTCAAAACATCACAAAGTCCAATTCAATTATAAGCATCCTGAAACAAAAGCAAAGCACCCTCCGTTAATACTGTAATAGTATAATATTATTAGAGAAACAGATTTGGCAAAACTTGCGTTTGAATTTGCGCTCGTGAAACGTGAAACATTCCTATTCACAGCGGGTTTTGCAGCAGTGAGACATGTAGCCAATCATAGACATGCTCGAATGTCTCTGGAACGCAATGGCCAATCAGAGGTCTTTAAGTTAGAATCCACTCACCACTCAAAACTTTTTATTCAGTGCTGAGTTCTGCTCGCTCTCGTGAATTCTCTCATTAACAAAGACACAATATAAGTAAGAGATTCATTATTCAGTGTAGAAAATTAAAATGTTGTTTTAGTAAACTTGAAACTAAAGTTCCGGTAAATGTTTAATTGTCCATCTGATTAGTAAAATAAATGTATGACTCTGCAACTCAATTAAAATAATTTACAACAACTGCAAACAACCAATGAATTGTGTTTCATTTATTCTTAATTATAATATAGTTAGTTTCTATTAATATCGAAGGCTCTATGCTTAATATGTAGCTCTGTTTGACACATTTTGTATCGGGAGTCGCCGCTCCATGTCTTTATCGCCTAAGAGGTCCTTCCCCTGAAAAACGTTGAAGACCCTTGTATTAGAGCATTCACACCGCGTCGCAGGAGCAGAAGCGGCAGTGCCGCGATTGTTTCAGCGTCGAGTCTATTTTTGCTGCGCTGCTCATGCTGAATTAAAGCCACAGAGCATTGTTCTTGATCAAAATTGACCTGATTAACATGAAAAATAACTAATTTCACCATAAAATCATGTAGTGAAGTGTTCCGTGTGTTTCACAAGCACCATATGACATCCAGCACTGTGAAGAAAAAAAAAAAAAAAACACAAAAAAATGTTTGTGTTTTTTCTGCAGTGGAGGGGAAGATTTAAATTAGGGTCTCTACTAGGGTTGTACCTTGTCTCTTAATGAGTCGTAGGTGTGTTTTGCGTGATGTGCAATAAACCAATCAGAGTTTCATCTCCCATTAGCAACACACCAAAAACACGCCTCGTTTTCAGACCAGCACGGCCATGGGCGAACAGAAGGGCGTGAGTGCATTTGCTATTTAAACAACGTGGCGCTGTTCGTGAAAATGATAATTGCGTCGGGCTGAAACTAGCAAAAAACACTTTTTCCGACTTTGGCATCTTTGGTGCATTGCGCCAGGTGTATGATAGTAGGGATGCACCGGTTGACCGGCCAAAAACAGGAACCGGACGGTTTTTGCTTGTAGCGCGCGATTTTCTTTGTATTTTTCTGCCGATTTATCTAGAAGTGCGCCCGCGTGCACATACGCCTATATTGCAATCATTCGCGAACATGTCACTTGTGTGTTACAAGCGGAAACTGGAGAACTGAGGGAAGGAGATACGCTGAAATGAATGAAGAGCCGCTTTCCTGCGCGAGCTGAAGTTGCGCGAGCTTACCTCTCCGCCCTGCACAAGCTCAGATAGTGAGCGTTTGTTCAGCTCAGCTTCTCACGTGTTGGATCGGATGAGAACGAAACAGACTAACTTGTGACAAAGTCAAAATACTTCTTTTTGTAGCCTAAAGAAGAACATGCATGCACTTTGAAATGAAATACTATCTGTTCTGTAGCCTATAGGATGATCATTTTTATTTGGTAACACTTTAGAATAATGGTCATTAGTTAATATTAGTTAAGTACATTAGTTAACATTAACTAATAAGGAACTGCACTTATGAAGCGTTTATTCATCTTTGTTAATGTTAATTTCAACATTTACTAATGCATTATTAAAATCTTGTTAACATTTGTTAATGCACTGTGAACTAACATGAACAAACCATGAACAGCTGTATTTATATTAACTAACGTTAACAAAGATGAACAAATACAGTAACAAATGTACTGCTCATGGTTAGTTCATGTTATTTAATACATTAACTAATGTTAACTAATGACCATTATTCTAAAGTGTTACCTTTTATTTTACCTTAAAATTACATTGACTTAATTTGATTTAAAAAGCACCTGCTGTAGCATCTTAGTTCTTTTCGTTGCACTAAACATTATTTGATTTAACAATTTGGAACAATTATATACTTTGGTTTTATTGAATTTCACTGGTAAAGACTTTTTTTCTTTACACTGAATTTAAAAACAAATGCTGATTTAAGTAACATCTTTGTTTGTATTGCAGAATATGCAGTTGTTGCCTTTAATTTCACCTTTCCGCCTTTTAATTTCCAATTTTGTTAATTTCAGATTGCGGACTTGTTTTCATTAGCCAAAAGCCAATTTAGCCTGTTAAATACCAAATAAACATCTTGTTCATGTATACTTTCATTCTTTTATTGTGTAAAAAAAAAAAAAAAAAAAACGGAAATCGGTATCGGAATCAGCCAGTTTTCTTGAAAAAAAAAATCGGAATCGGCCATGTAAAATCATGATCGGTGCATCACTATATGATAGGGTTACTTTTTGTCATTTTGGAGCTCAACGGCCCAGATTCCTATCCACTTTCATTACATGAAAAAGAGCATCCAGGACATCCTTCAATGTTTCTCTTTTTGCATTGCACTGAAGAAAGAAAGTCACACAAGTTTAGAACAACATGAGAATGAATAAATGACAGAATTTTCATTTTTGGCCGCAGAGAGGAGATTTTCAGCAAAGGAGGTGCCCTACCTTGAAACTGCTATTTCCACTTTCGTCCTGGCGATAGCTGCTGCCCTTCGAGCCCCCTCCACGGCCCTGTCCACTTTTTCTTTAGTTTTATGGTTTTTAAGAGGAATAAGCTGCTTCCTTATCCCACGCACCAACACGTTATTTTTATACTTCCCTTCCTCTTTGGTTCCATCTGGCAATATTGTGCATCCGTATCCATGCCTCTTGTTGTTCATCCATTCCCCTTCGTACTTCAGCCCATTGGATCGCTCACTGACTCCAAACCCATTGCGCTTGTCATTCTTCCACTCGCCCATGTAGGATTCTGTGGTGGTGGCATCTACGTGGTCCTCCATGGGCGTGAACTCGTCGGGCACCTCTCCGTCTCCATAGCTGATGGTGGAGTTGGCGTCGCTGGAGCTGATGCGGCTCATGGTGGCGTCACTACGCGCCGAGCTCCGTTTGCTGGAGATGGACGTTTTGGAGTCAGATTTCCGTAGCTGGCGGAGGCTTCCGAAGAGGGACCCGCGGCGGAACAGGCCCTTCTTCTTCCCGGTGACGACTTCGGTGTCGCTGTGAAAATTCAGCACAAAACCACCACGGCTTCCAACTGGCGTGTCGGGTACCGTATCCTGCAGAACAGCGCCGTTGCTTTGCACACTCCTCAGGGAGGCCAGGGAGGTGCGAAGCGGAGAGCGTATGATGGTGGCCATTCCATAAGGCACGCTCTGTCGCACACCGTAGCCATGCCTCATGCCCCCCATCCACTGGCCTTGATAAGTGCCTTATGAAACACAAAACAATGTTAAACTCATGTAGATCAAGTAAATGAACAGCACAAGAAGTCTCATACCCTGGTAAAGTTGGTTTTGAAACATATTCATAAGTTTAGTCTCAAATATTATCTTAATGATAAAAAAGCATACATTTAGGCGCACAAGTATCAATTAATGTTAGCAGCATGATAATTATGTTTTATGTTTACAGAGTTCATCAGAGCTTCCCTAATCTAAAATCACTGACACAATTCACACACAATATCAGCAAGCACATTTGAAAACCAATATGGCTACAAAATGCAAACCATTAGGTAAATGTTGGGTGTCACATTGCGATGCCATGGAATGCATAGTGTAGATTGTGGCACAAGTTTAATAATATAAAATCTTCTTCAAATTATGTAAAGTGCAAAGTACCACATTGTATATTTATGTATATTCATCCTTATATCACCAGCATTTATTTAGTGTACTTTGAAAGCATTGGGTTTTATTTACACCCAGTGGCAATGACCTGTGACCTGACAGTTGGCCAAAACAAAAATAGAGTTAGGAACCTTGAATCGGTTCTTTTTCATTATTACATTTCTTAAAATTGCATTCTTATGGAATTGCATCCTAGTATTTAGTGTGAAGACCTTTATTGAATCTATAGCACGAAACATACATCGACCAGTGCAGTCTGATTCCCAAATGATTATCATGAGCCGGTTCTTATTAGTGAACAAATGCATACAGCGAGACCAGTGTGCACAATTCCTAAGTGAATGACTCATTATTCAGATAATTTTAGAGAATATATCAATTAATAGTCTTTGAATAGATTGATGATAGATTGATGACAGTTTTTTTGTTCACAATGCCTTGATAAATGTTTATTTTGTATTATATATACATTTATTTTATCTTATTTTATTTATTACTTAGCATTTTATTGTTGTATATTTATTTTTCTTGTCAATATTTATTTTGTGTGTAATGTCTGTCTGTAAACACAATCTTGCCATTAATGTACTTTAAAATTAAATTTAATAAATTTAAAAAACAGTGTGACCAGTCTGTGTCCGATTTTTAAACGTATGATCCGATTCTTTTAAGTGAATCAAAAACATTCTAGACTCCCGAACGAATCATTCATATGAACCGGTTCTTTTTAGTGAATCAAAAAAACGATTATGGGTCAGGCGGAGCGGTTTCTGAATTAATCTGACTCACTTACTGAACCGCAAGTTATTACTTTCGTCTTGTCCGAATCGAAAGGAAGCAACAGCTGTTACAGTGTTATGTTGCATTTAAGGCTCGTGAGGCTTAAATCGGCGTCGTTACTGACTGGTTGTTCATATTACAATTTATAGTCAAAGACATGAGTTTTGCTGTATTTATGAATGAATGAAATACGTTATATATATTTTGTCTGTTTGTTTAGGCCTACTATTGTGAATACCAGCATTTGTCTTTTTGCATGATGAAATTGATCCCTGATTTGTTTTATCTGTAATGATCATTTGGCAACAAGCAGCTGAGGGCAATAAATCAAAGAATTTGTCAAACGTTTCTTCCTCAAAATGTGACAATAAAGGAACCGTAATCGTAATCGTTCAATTGTTTACGATTCGCATCCCTAAACATACAGATGGCATTTGTAAACAGCAGCGGCACTTACCACCATCCCCATAGGTTTCGACTCCATAGCCATCCTGTAGTCCATTACTCCAGGTCCCATCGTATCTAGCAGGTGTATTGGTGCTCTGCCGAACTCCATAGCGACCCTTGAACCCGTGACTCCACTCCCCACGATAAAGCCATTTCCCCTTGGCCTCAACACCAAGCCCGTGGCGTTTGCCTTGCGACCAGTAGCCCTGGTATGTATTCCCGCTTGGCCAGGTGTAGACCCCGACTATCTCAAACCCGTGGGACCAGGACCCAGCGTACTCGCCTTGACCCTTGGGTCCCGTGCAGATGCCGTGACCGTGGGCTTTCCCGTCCTCCCATCCGCCACAGAAAGTGCCTCCATCGTCGAAGTCGAACCGTCCGCCCGTCATTCAGAATGGGATGAAAATAAAAGCAGTCGTAACGTTGCCGTGCGCTTCTTCTTGTCTCTCTCTTTCATTAAACCTTTTTTTACAGCCGAGTTCAGCAGCAACGATGAAACTTAGGGAGAATTAATCACAATGGAGATGTTGTTGGTTGGTATTTTTCGCTTGGGTTGTGAGAGTATGAATGAGGAGGCAGGTTTAGTGCATCATTATCGAAGCCGCACACGCTGGAACCGCCGCTGCGTTTCACCGACTCCCTCCGCTCGCAGGCGCTGCGCAGAGCAGACACAACGAGACCGCGCGCCGCTCGCCAGCGAAAGAAGCTGCCAATCCTCCCGCGTCATCACCGCGGCCACGCCCACGCCCACTTCACCCTCACTACTCTTTGAGGGGGCGCGGGTTCAGTGGATTTAAGAAATGCTCTTTGTTTTGACTCTTTTGCTTCAGCAAATTGTTTTGCAAACAAATCTAAAGAGATTTTACCAATTAAACATGTTTTGGGGAGTTTTAAGCTGCACTTTTTATATAGCCTACATGTGTAGCATTTGAGTTTTCTTAAAAATATTATGGAAGGATTTAGAAACTTAGGAAAGGTGTCTATAATAGAAATTAGTGTATTTAATGTGCTTTTTATATTTTTAGAATGACATAAAATGTGAAGAACAATACATTAAGCCTATGCCATTGTTTCATATAATAGGAAAATTCCATATACATGAAAAATCCATGTACATAAAAAAGAAGTGGGCTTTTGCTTTATTATGTGACTATAATAACTTTTGTTCTTGTTGCATTACATTTAAAAATGGTTCAGATGGTGGAAATTGACCTTCATGGACATGTGAACTGCTGTGGCAGGTTGATGAAAGCTATATAAGTGTAGATCTATAGAAGTAGGCCTGTATTTCACAGATTGTTGAAAATCCACAACTCTCCTTGGCATGCCATTAGTTTTAAAAAAATATTTACATTTTCACTGTGAAACTCTATTCAGAATGTTCTTTACTTTTGTAATTTGATTTTCCCTTATGACTTGAAGCAGTGGTTCTCAACCAGGGGCCCAGGAGGCACTAGGGGGCATCAGCATACTTCCAAAGATGTGAAATTCTTTCAAATAACTTACAATAATCTAACTTAATTAAAACACTACAAACTGCTAGGTACAACATAACATCATGTTTTTTTTTTCTTTCTCATTTTAATTTGTCTCATCAACTACTGTTACTTTTTTGACAAACATAAAGACCATTGCTTGAAGACCACAACATAATTAATAGATATTAGGCTTATATGTAAGAGAAACAGTATGTGCTTTTTTTGGATACCTGTTTTGTTACTTATAGCTGTCTTTTGTAGAGATGTCTTGACAACAACTGGGATAATACGATACGTTTTGCTGCCATTCATTTAAGGCAAATTAAGCCAAATGTAAAATCTCTGTGATTTGGATGGATGAATTAATAATGAATGAACAATTATTTATTTTTCAATGTACATATTTAACATTTAACCTAGTTTACAAAATGATGTAGCCTGCAGCTAGTATTTGTGAGACATGGGAAAGTCTCTTTTTATTGACATTTTTTTTATTTATTATTATACTGCAAATAATACATTATATATATATATATATATATATATATATATATATATATATATATATATATATATATATATATATATATATATATATATATATATATATATATATATATATATATATATATATATATATAGCCTATATAAACTTCTCAACAGAAAAAAAGTCAAAATTCTCAACAGTTCGTCATAGTTTCTAATCAACGGCTTAATATAATTTGAGAAGAACAGTCTACAGAGACATCTGCTGGTTAATTTAAAAAGTGCGCTTCTAATTTATAGTAGGCTACTTGAAAATTCATATATTATAAATATTCACTGTTAAATAAAGCTCTTAACTATTTTTATTTGAGAGCACTAAATGCAATAATTTGCTTTTTACTTTTAAACCCAGCCTAATATGTAGCTATTTATATTTTGCCAACATTTCATTATTATGAATTCGGATGAGTGTCCTTTAAGTTGGGTACCACACTGGAGGCTGCGCTGTTCAACACACTGGCTGTGTCTCAAAACCTAGTGAGTTGCCTATCTAGACATCATTTGTGGGCATCATAGTCTCGCGCTAGCAGATAACGCGGGTACGCGCCTATGAAGGACATAAACGCGGGAGGCGCGTAATATGCTCAAACATCGCTGCATGCTGCACGCGCGTAGGATGCACACTACCGTCGTAGTCAACTAGGTTTTGAGACGCAGCCATTGACTGATAAAATGGCGGTGGAAAACATCGGTGAATCTCAGGATGAGAAGGAAATCCTTATTAAGAAGGACGCACAGGACAGCAGTGAGGTTGTCGAGAGCACAAAAAACAAAGAGTCTAAGCTGATATTGTACCACTGGACTCAGTCATTCACCTCTCAGAAGGTAAACGATCCCATAATTCAACATTACTGGCGTAGACAGCTCAAGAGCATCAGGGTGGATGCAGTCTGTTGTTTTGATTGTGATATTCACACACTTTTAAAGACCTGGCAGTGTTTAGATTATTCCTCTATTCATATTGCTGTCTCAATTAAACAATTGCTGATTGACAGCATGCATGTTAATTATTCATTAATTATACATTATTAATGATGCATGATAATGTAAGTGTGTCGGTTGTGTTGAATTACTGTAATAATAACTGATAGATATAAAGTAGACGCCTGAATCACAACTATATGGCCTCAGAACTTTGGCTAGCGTTCTGGCAAGGTTCTCCTAAAGTTATGAACAAACATTGTTCCAGTACAAAACATTATTTAAATGTATTTTATAGAAGCTTTTGGTAATAATTTATTTTACAGTGTCACGTGTTACATACTTACCATAGCAATAACAGTAAATGATGCAGCATAATTACATGCAACTAACCCGGCCTCAACCAAATCCTATTCCTACCCTAACCTTAAAGTAAGTAGGCTACATGTTGTTCATTAATATTACTGAGTTGGCCTACTTAAATATATAATTACACTGTAACGATGACACCTTAAAATAAAGGGTAACCATGCTTTTTTCTGAAACGTTTTAGTTTAGAATCAACATTCGAATGTAAGTGTGTGTAACGTTCCCACAATGTTTGCAAAATGATCAAATGGAATGTTCCCTTAGCGTTCGAATAACCAAAATGTCTTTAAAACATTTAAAAAACTGGACATTTTAAATTTTCTCTATGGTATAAAATACTAAAGAGATGGACATTATGTTTCTATCATAGGTGAGACTGGCAATAGCTGAGAAAGGTCTTCAATGTAAGGAGTATGATGTGAGTCTGCCTCTGAGTGAACACAACGAGCCCTGGTTTATGCGTCTGAACCCCACCGGTGAGGTTCCTGTGCTGGTTCACAATGACAATGTCATCTGTGACCCCACACAAATCATGGACTATTTGGAGCAGAACTTCTGTGATGGTAAACGCTTAAGATAAGGGCTTAATGTTGTGTGTAAAACAGTATTTACATTCAAGAATGCATGAATTAAACTGTAAAATGCAATAAAATCAACTAAAAGGACATATAATATTGATTAACCCTCTGATGTAAAATTATTTTAATCACCCAGGGTGTGATGTCACATAATAATAACAATAGTTTTTTCTTTTATTTTGTTATTAAAAGTCTATATATATGAAGACTTCAGATGCAAAAGCCTCTAAGTCCGCCAGACGTTTTTCTTTAAAATAAGCATTTTTGTCAGGCTTCTAGGCTATGTATAGGTTTCTACCTAAGTACAGGTACTTCTGAATGGGCTGAGACTGGGATTTAGTGGGTTTGAAGTGAAAGTATTTTATGAACGTATATATGGAGAGCATTCACTCAGTATCGTTATCTCATTTTTGACTCATTTTTTTTAAGTGGCTTTTAGAGGCTTTTGCATCTGAACTCTTATATATATATATATACACAGGGAGTGCAGAATTATTTGGCAAGTTGTATTTTTGAGGATTAATTTTACAACATTAATAATTAAACAACAACCATGTTGTCAATGAACACAAAAAACTCATTAATATCAAAGCTGAATATTTTTTGAAGTGGTTTTTAGTTTGAGCTATTTTAGGGGGATATCTGTGTGTGCAGGTGACTATTACTGTGCATAATTATTCGGCAACTTAACAAAAAACAAATTTATACCCATTTCAATTATTTATTTTTACCAGTGAAACCAATATAACATCTCAACATTCACAAATATACATTTCTGACATTTAAAAACCAAACAAAAACAAATCAGTGACCAATATAGCCACCTTTCTTTGCAAGGACACTCAAATGCCATCCATGGATTCTGTCAGTGTTTTGATCTGTTCACCATCAACATAGCGTGCAGCAGCAACCACAGCCTCCCAGACACTGTTCAGAGAGGTGTACTGTTTTCCCTCCTTGTAAATCGCACATTTGATGATGGACCACAGGTTCTCAATGGGGTTCAGATCAGGTGAACAAGGAGGCCATATCATTAGATTTTCTTCTTTTATACCCTTTCTTGCCAGCCACGCTGTGGAGTACTTGGACGCGTGTGATGGAGCATTGTCCTGCATGAAAATCATGTTTTTCTTGAAGGATGCAGACTTCTTCCTGTACCACTGCTTGAAGAAGGTGTCTTCCAGAAACTGGCAGTAGGACTGGGAGTTGAGCTTGACTCCATCCTCAACCCGAAAAGGCCCCACAAGCTCATCTTTGATGATACCAGCCCAAACCAGTACTCCACCTCCACCTTGCTGGCGTCTGAGTCGGACTGGAGCTCTCTGCCCTTTACCAATCCAGCCACGGGCCCATCCATCTGGCCCATCAAGACTCACTCTCATTTCATCAGTCCATAAAACCTTAGAAAAATCAGTCTTGAGATATTTCTTGGCCCAGTCTTGACGTTTCAGCTTGTGTGTCTTGTTCAGTGGTGGTCGACTTTCTGCCTTTCTTACCTTGGCCATGTCTCTGAGTATTGCACACCTTGTGCTTTTGGGCACTCCAGTGATGTTGCAGCTCTGAAATATGGCCAAACTGGTGGCAAGTGGCATCTTGGCAGCTGCACGCTTGACTTTTCTCAGTTCACGGGCAGTAGTTTTGCGCCTTGGTTTTTCCACACGCTTCTTGCGACCCTGTTGACTATTTTGAATGAAACGCTTGATTATTCGATGATCACGCTTCAGAAGCTTGTAATAATTCTAATAATTCTGCACTCCCTGTATATACCGCATACACCGAATCAGCCTTTGCTGCCCACGCGCATCAATGAGCCTTGGCCGCCCATGACCCTGTCGCCGGTTCACCACTGTTCCTTCCTTGAACCACTTTTTCTGATAGATACTGACCACTGCAGACCGGGAACACCCCACAAGAGCTGCAGTTGGAGATGCTCTGACCCAGTCATCTAGCCATCACAATTTGGCCCTTGTCAAATTCGCTTAAATACTTAAGCTTGCCTATTTTTCCTGCTTCTAAAACATCAGCTTTGAGGACAAAATGTCCACTTGCTGCCTAATATATCCCACCCACTAACAGGTGCCACGCTGAAGAGATAATCAGTGTTATTCACTTCACCTGTCATAATGTTATGCCTGATCGGTGTGTATATATATACATATATATCATTGTGGAGTTTTTTTAATTATTATTTTGGATTCGTTTAATTCAGCATGGCTGACTAAGTACCTCTGGTATATTTGCCATTATCTTCTACTGGTATGGACAGATGAGTAACTCTTTTAAAATATGTAATACATTAAAAATATAAAAATTAATAATATACATATTTTAAATAAATATGTAGTAATAATGAATTACATAAATAATTAATATAAATGATATCTACTCTACTAGTCAAAAGTTTGGAATAGTTATGTTTTTTTGAAAAAAGACTGCATTTCTTTGATCAAAAATACCGTAAAAAATGATTATAATTTAAAAGAAAGGTTTTCTATTTGAATACATTTTAAATTGTAATTTATTCCTGTGATGTCAAAGGTGAATTTTCAAAAGCCATTATTCCAGTCTTCAGTGTCACATGATCCTTCAAAAATAAATTCCTTACAGGAATTATAAAATATTCAAATAGAAAAAAGTTCTTTTAAATTATAATAATATTCCACATTATTACTGTTTTACTGTATATTTCACCAAAGAAATATGGTGAGCATAAGAGACTTCTTTCAAAAACGTTCAAAATCTTAATGATCCCAAACATTTGACCAGTAGTGTTAAATGGTTGTAAATGTTTCTGTTATTGTTTTATTGTTTTCTTAGTGATTTAATAATTAATGCATCAGAGGGTTCAATACATTTATGAATAAACAAATTAACAACCGATTTCCCATGTGTTAATAGCTGTAATTGTTCGCTACTGTGTTTATGTTTGAGCTACTTTTGTTCAGTGCATTTGTCGTCTTCTTTTCATTTGGTTACATTTATGTTTGCATGCAGAATTTTGGATTACATGAGAGGCATTGGAGGGTGAGTCAAAATAAGATATGTACCATAGAGGGTAGAAGCTCTGTAGATTGCAGGAACATTTTTTGGCTCATTTATCTTTGTTGTTTGTTTCTCTGAATCAGAGCACACACCAAAGCTGATGCCAGAAGAGGGAAGCACATATTATCATCGAGTACAGCATTACAGAGAACTGCTGGACTCCCTGCAGATGGATGCGTACACCCATGGCTGCATCCTCCACCCAGAGATCACCGTAGACTCCCACATCCCAGCTTACGCCACCACTCATATTCGCAGTAAGACGGGACAAGAGTGTAATAACTTAATATGAACATACAGTTTTTTGGGGTAAACTGTGAATTAACTGAGATTTCTGTTTTATAGCACAGATTGGAAACACAGAATCTGAGCTTAAGAAACTAGCAGTAGAGAATCCTGATCTTAAAGACGCTTATATTGCAAAACAGAGGCGCCTGAAGGTTAGTAAACATTCATGCAGTGTTTAGTTTCAGTTATATGATCTGGGCTTTCTGGGCATCTGTGTGCTGTGGTTTTATTCTGCTGAGTATGTGCAATTAATTTAGATTACAATCTTGCTTGTGATGGCAAGAAAGTGATTGCTGAATGTCATAAAATACTATTTGTGTGAATCTCTCTAGAGTAAATTGTTTGACCATGATAACATGAAATACCTGAAGAAACTCCTGGATGAACTTGAGAATGTTCTGGATCAAGTGGAGACGGAGTTGCAGAGGAGGATTGAGGAGACACCGGGTAGGAGAATCTTCTATTAAATACAGTAAAAACATTGTAAAAATGTTTTTAAAAAAAAAACAGTTTGATGTGGGGACATAATAAATGTTCAAAATTGAATTTATTCAATTATTATTTTGATCAAATGTCGATCATCACTAAGCTTAGTTTATTTTCTACACAAACACACTGGCTGGGATGACGATTTCAAAACACGGCCTCATGAAGCTTCGAAGCGTTATGAATCAGTGAGTCTAATCATGATTCGGATCGCGTGTCAAAACGCCAAACTGCTGAAATTTGCCGATCCAAACTGCTGATTCGGCTCACTGATTCATTTACATTTACATTTAGTCATTTAGCAGACGCTTTTATCCAAAGCGACTTACAAATGAGAGCAAAAGAAGCAGCTAGAACAGTCAAGGGCAACAGTATGCAAGTGCTGTAGCAAGTCTCAGTTAATCTAGCACAGAACACACATGACAGTTTAAAAAAAAAAAAAATTATAAATAAATTAGACAGACAGAAAATGAATAGAATGATAAGTGCTATTCTTGATTGGTCAGGTGCTGCTGGAAGAGATGTTTCTTTAGGTGTTTTTTGAAAATGGCTACAGACTCGGCCGCTCGAATTGAGATAGGCAGGTCATCCCACCAGGTGGGAACGGCCCAGGAAAAGGTCAGGGAGAGCGATTTCATGCCTCTCTGGTATGGCACCACAAGGCGTCGTTCACTGGCAGAACGTAAGTTCCTGGTGGGTGTGTAAGTCTGAACGAGCGAGTTTAGGTATATTGGTGCAGAGCCAGTGGTTGCTTTGAAGACGAGCACCAGTGCCTTGAATTTAATGCGAGCGGCTATTGGCAGCCAGTGCAGACTGATGAAGAGAGGCGTGACGTGCGCTCTCTTCGGCTCGTTAAAGACCACCCTCGCCGCTGCATTCTGGATCAGTTGCAAGGGTTTGATAGTGCATGCCGGAAGGCCCGCTAGAAGAGCATTACAGTAGTCCAGTCTGGAGAGAACAAGAGCTTGGACCAGTAGTTGTGTGGCATGCTCTGATAGGAAGGGTCTAATCTTCCTAATGTTGTATAATGCAAATCTGCAGGACCGGGTTGTTGCAGTGATGTGGTCAGTGAATTTTAGCTGATCATCAATCACAACTCCAAGGTTCCTGGCTGTCCTGGACGGAGTTATGGTTGATGAACCTAGGTGAATGGAGAGATTGTGGTGAAGTGCTGGGTTGGCAGAGATCACAAGCAGTTCTGTCTTTGCAAGGTTGAGTTGAAGGTGATGTTCCTTCATCCAGGCAGAAATGTCTGTTAGGCAGGCAGCGATACGAACACCAACCGTGGGATCATCTGGTTGAAATGAGAAGTAGAGTTGAGTGTCGTCGGCATAGCAGTGATAGGAAAAGCCATGTTTCTGAATGACAGATCCCAGTGATGACATGTAGATGGAGAAGAGGAGTGGTCCAAGCACTGAGCCCTGGGGAACTCCAGTAGCTAGATGATGTGACTTAGACACTTCACCACTTCATAACGCTTCGAAGCTTCATGAGGCCGTGTTTTGAAATCGTCATCACTATATAAGTCGTTATTTAGGGTTTTTTTGCGCACAAAAACTATTCTCGCCGATTCATAAAGTTATTTTAGAACCACTGTAGTGAGATGGACTTTGTAACGACGTCTTTAGTACCTTTTAAGGGTCTTGAGAGTGAACCGTGCATTGTGCCAATGGAGGCCTTTCAGAGCCATCAGATTTCAACTAAAATATCTTAATTTGTGTTCTGAAGATGAACGGAGGTATTACGGGTGTCGAACGACATGAGGGTAAGTAATTAATGACAGAATTTTCATTTTTGGGTGAACTAACCCTTTAACCATATATTAAAATTAGCGTCATAGAGTAACAGTTACATTTAAAGTTTTGATTTAATGGAAGTATCGGCAGATCATTACATCTGTATGGTGACGTACATCCATATAAGACCTTCAATCATCTTCGGAACAGATATTTTTGATGAAATCTTAGAGATTTCTGTCCCCCGATAGACTACAACGTTATAACCACTTTCAAGGCCCAGAAAGGTAGTAAAGTCCATGTGACCACCAACCTTAATGTTGTGATGTTTTATTAACACATTTCGGGAGGAGCACGTTCACATAATTAAACCTAATTAAACACAAGTGGATAGGTGATACTCTGGGTTCAGGCAGGGGTGGACTTACCATTAGGCAAAGGTAGGCGACCGCCTGGGGCCCCCGGAAGCCAAGGGCCCCCTAAAATGCTTATTATATACGTTCAGCGCGGATGCACAAGCGGTTGCTGTGGTGTTCATTAACGTTACCATGACAACTGCATTTTCGTCCGTGTTGAACGTGCATCGTGTAGAAAGTGTAGGGCCTTATGATTTCCGCGATTCCGTGTTAAACAGTAAATTCCATTTTTTATGACTGGATTCCACGATTCTGTCTGCGTTTTCTACATCGCGGAAATCGTAGGGCCCTACACTTCATGAGCATTGTACCATTTCATTTGAGAGAAACTATCATCATAACATACACACACAGAAAAATGTCTTCAAGGCAAAATAAAAGTTTGGATAGTATAGCGTATGCCTTAAAGGAACACTCCACTTTTTTTGAAAATTTCTCATTTTACAAGTCCCCTAGAGTTAAATAGTTGAGTTTTTCAGTTTTTGAATCCATTCAGCCGATCTTTGTATCTGGCGGTAGCACTTTTAGCATAGCTTAGCATACATCATTGATTCTAATCAGTCCATTAGCATCTCATTCAAAAAATGACCAAAGGCACTTTCAATATTTTTCCTATTTAAAACTTGACTCTTCTACAGTTACATCGTGTGCTAAGACCAACTGAAAATTAAAAGTTGCGATTTTCTACACCTATATGGCTAGGAACTACTTTCTCATTCCTGCGTAATAGTCGCGGATCTTCGCGGCAGTACTATGGCTGCAGCAGCGCAATGATATTACAGCGCCTGAAAGTAGCCCCCAGCTAGGTAACTTTCAATGTGACTGGCACTAAGTTCGTGTAGTTGACTTTTATAAACTTTTAATAAATTGCTGTTAAATTAAACAAGTTTCATGATTTCAATTAATTAGACATGCTTTTTTATTAATACAATTTTATATAACCATCCAGAATAAAAAAATAAAAAAAAGGAATCTGGAATTTTTTTCTGGAATTTGGAAAAAATAAATAAAACTGATTTCATAGGGCTCTACAAATGAACATATCATGATATCTGAAGTTATAATTAAATATTGTTATATTATTATGTTTATCGTTTGAAATGGTGCTCACTCATTTCTGTGAAGGACCAGAGTAAATGACGCATGCACAGGTACTTTCCTCACAGACACACTTCATTTTTGGTTGAAATAATTCTTATGTGTGTAATAATTTCTTTCAGTCTAATTTAAATTTGTGGGGGTGGAGGGGTCATGCAACAGCAATCATCACAACAGTGAAAATAACCTCAAGGATGTAAATGTGCAATTGTATAGGGCCCTATTCCTGTATTTTGCCTGGGGCCCCCAAATCACTAAATCCGCCCCTAGGTTCAGGCCAAAATTCCGAGCCCGGAGCCCTCCCCCAGACAGCACCCCAAATATGCATAATCTTTACTCCATTTAATTTGATGTAAGTGTGAACTTGTGAAATGAAGCGACGAGAAAAAATGTTGTGCGTCAAAAAAAACTAAAATAATGACTTTAATCAACCATTTATTCTGTTCCATGTCAGTCTTCTACGCTGTTCACAGTAAACAGTGCAGCGCTTCCAGGTTCTGCATCAGAACGCCGGCTCACCATTGGCCGACGCTGTTCATGTGAACACAACAACGCATGCGTGTGATGCTAATGCAGGAGCTAGCCAATAATGAATCTGCGTTTTGACGTAGAAACTGCGTAGGAAGCGCTGCACTGTATCTACTACGTGAACAGCATAGGAGAATGACGTTGAAGAGAAGAGATTGTTGAATAAAGTCATTATTTTTGTTGTTTTTTTGCGTACAAAAAGTATTCTCATTGTTAATGACAGAATTTTCATTTTTGGGTGAACTAACCCTTTAATAGTCAACTAAATGTTGAAAAGAGGCTTGGACGACCACATTTTAATTGTTTGGTTTTAATCGGTTAGTTGCAGAAAAAACTCCACAGGAAGTGCTGAAGTCACCCAGTCTGTGACGGACAGATGGGCTGCGTCCGAAAACCTAGGCAGCTGACTCGTTGCCTCGCTGCCTTATCAGACAATGGCTTGTAAGGCAGCGTTTGTGCATGAAGGCACCTCACTAAACTAATTTCGGACATACTTCTTAAGCAGTGTAACAGTTTAATGATGTACAGCAAAATAGAGAGAGCTGTGGTGAGAACTAAACAAATATTGAATTACTACATTAGTAATTTCTCAGAAATGACATTAGAAGTGGAAAATGTTGGTAAAAAACATACATTTACACACAAACTGACCAGCAAACGCAAATTTCGGATGCCATCTTTTTTTCCCCAGCTCAACTGTCACAGAATGGAAAGCACAGGATTGTGGGATATCAAAGGCATCGAAGGATACAAATATGCTGCCTTCAAAAATCGATCAGATAAAGGTATCTCAGGAGACAGGAAGTGAAGCTAACATTAGATTCGGACGTGCCTTGGTGCCTTCCTGCCTTGTAATGTGTCCTCCGAAGGCAGCCTTTTCCAGGTTTCGGACGCAGCCATTGTTAAGGCGGCTGGTCCATGTGGTAGGCTAATTATGTCGGACAGGAAATTTAAAGTGTGGGATTATTTCGAGAGGGTAAAGGAGGACCCCAAAAAGGTGACGTGCAAACTCTGCAGTCAAATGTTTGCTTATTGTCAACCTTAAACACAGCTTATCATTTGAAACATGTAAGTAGTAGCCTAACGTTAGCAACTTTACATAGCCATTTGCTCTAACGTTAATGTTAACCTATATAAATGTGCGCTATTTTTTGGCTTGGAAGCTAAATTAGTACATTAGTGCTTCTAGGATTAGTAGTGTTTATGTTTAACTTAAATGTAGGGTAGGCAGTTTTTGAAGTGGCTAGGAATAGCAAGCTAGCTTTGAAAGCATGGGATCCCCATCAGAACGTCTCCAAAGCCACACCTTCTTCAAAACACATGAATGCACACAGTAGAGTTTAAAAAGCATCACGAGACGAGCATCATGTCTCAAAGCACATAACATTACAATAATAAATGAACATAAACAACTTAAAGAGCACTGACCTGTACCACCTGACTGCTGCAGATTCATTTTGCTGTTGATAGTGTTGCCTCTGAAACAGACAAATTCGAGTCACAAACTGCTCCGAGTATAACGTAGTGGGTTTCCATCTCTTCCAAATTACAGTCATGGGGGTGAACACAGCATAAGCTCATTGTTTTGGTTCAGGAAGAACTGTAAAAGCTGCTGTTTGCTTAGAGTCCTTTCACAGACAATATATCTATACATATAAATACATTTAGACCACTTAACTTAGTGATTGCTATGAGGATGTGAAGAGATTTCAACCATAACAAACAAAAAAAATTCTGGAACAAATGGCCTACCCATGCCTTTAACATGCATTTCTCTCTATAGGCTCATCCACTATGCTGTGAAGATGACATGTCAGCTTCGTCGACACTGACACAGAAAACATTAATTATTATTATAATTGTGCAACTAGTCAACTAGTGGCTTAAATGAACGACTACCAGTCGACTAGGAAACTCATTGGTTGGGGGCAGGCCTAGTTTCTAGGGATTTTCTAGGGCGGTGACTTGGTTCTGTCCATCAGTTGTTGATTGGATAGAGGCAGATTTAAATGTGAGTTTGTAAGGGCAGACTAAACAGACTAAATTATTGGTGAAGTATGGCATACGACACCAGAGAGAAGTTAAACATATGCATGGATGAATTGTTCACAATAAGATGCATTTAGAAAATAGATGAATAGTGAATTTCCATTTTATGCCTACTTTAATTTTTGATATTTTTTTTTACTTATCTTGAGACGACTCAACGCCAGCGTTGTTATGGCCTAAATTAATACACGATTGATTAACTTTTTCGAACATTATTCTTTAACATTGTCTTTCTAACATTTTTACTGTACATCTATGAAATGCACTTTCTGTAAAGCTGCTTTGAAACAATGTGTATTGTGAAAAGCGCTATACAAATAAATTTGAATTGAATTGAATTGAATTATCTCTCTCTCTAGAAGAGGGCAGTCAGCAGGCTTGGCTCTGTGGCGAGTTCTTCAGCATTGCTGATGTTTCCCTCGCTGTCACCCTTCATCGCCTCAAGTTCCTGGGCCTGTCCCGTCGGTACTGGGGAAATGGGATCCGGGTCAACCTGGAGACGTATTATGAGCGTGTCCTGAACCATCCGCCTTTCCGCAGAGTGCTTGGACATGTCAATAACATCCTCATATCTGCTGTGCTGCCCACTGCATTCAGGGTGGCAAAGAAAAAGGCTCCAGCCTTTGTTGGTGCCACTTTATTGATTGGGTTGATTGGGGGTGCCACTTATCTGGCTTTCCATTATTTTAAAAAGAGACTTCTTGTGTCTTGAGACATCTGTTGCGACTCATTCAACATTGCTCTGTCTTGACCTGTGTCTAAATTGTTTGTCAAAATTAGCTCAAATATACTGTAACAGTTTGATGATTGTTGCACAAGAAGTACTTTTCTGCCATAATATGAAGCAAATCAGTTTGGAAAACAGACACAATGCATTTTATCAGTGATATGTTCATTAAACTGATTTATATGGCTTCAGTTCTTGCTGTAAGTCCTTCATGGCTAGTATGTTTTATGCTAAAATATCTGTGTAAATGTCTGCTCACAATTGCAGAAAAAAACAACAAAATGCCCTGAGCTCCTAGCATCAAGTCTGTATAATCCATATATCAAAATATGTATATTATTAGAATGGGAGATTGTGACTGTTCTGCACCAGTAAGTTTAATTCATTCATGCTTTTCACTTGATAAGTCAAAGGATATACAATACTATATGCAACAGTAATTTCTCTGCACAGGAAAGACAAATATAATAAAGCCTATTTCTCAGTTATGGAGGTGTCTGGTGTACAGTAATTATGGAATGTTGTGTTTGAAATCAGTAGGCCTACTGCATGAAATTTGAAGCTAAACAGATTGTATATATATATACACACACACACACTGCCTGGCCAAAAAAAAAGTCACTCAATGAAAAAAATGAAAATTTTTGAACTTTGATTATTTTTCATTGTCAATACAAGACACTCCATCAATTAGGGTTGGAAGAACTGTTGCAAAACATTTAACATGTAAACATTTAAAATCTCTGCAATAATGATCCAATCATTGACTCTTAAGCATTTTCCTTTTTTTTTTTTTTTGGCCAGGCAGTGTATATATATATATATATATATATATATATATATATATATATATATATATATATATATATATATATATATATATATATATATATATATATATATATATATATATATATATATATATATATATATATACACACCGATCAGGCATAACATTATGACCCATTATGTCCTTTCACTAGACCCCCGAAGGTGTGCTGTGGTATCTGGCACCAAGATGTTAGCAGCAGATCCTTTAAGTCCTGTAAGTTGCGAGGTGGGCCTTCCATGGATCGGACTTGTTTGTTCAGCACATCCCACAGATGCTCGACTGGATTGAGATCTGGGAAATTTGGAGGCCAAGTCAACACCTCAAACTCGTTGTGCTCCTCAAACCATTTTTGCTTTGGTGGCAGGGCGCATTATCCTGCTGAAAGAGGCCACAGCCACCAGGGAATGTTTCTTTAAAAGGCTGTACATGGTCTGCAACAATGCTTAGGTAGGTGGTATGTGTCAAAGTAACATCCACATGGATGGCAGGACCCAAGGTTTCCCAGCAGAACATTGTCCAAAGCATCACACTGCCTCTGCCGGCTTGCCTTCTTCCCATAGTGCCATGTGTTCCCCAGGTAAGCGACACATACACACCCGGCCATCCACGGGATATAAAAGAAAACGTAATTCATTAGACCAGGCCACCTTCTTCCATTGCTCCGTGGTCCAGTTCTGATGCTCACATACCCACTGTTGGCTCTTTCGGCAGTGGACAGGGGTCAACATGGGCACCCTGACGGGTCTGCGGCTATGAAGCCCCATATAATTAATAATCATATAATTAATAATTTGTTACATTTATATAGCGCTTTTCTAGGCTCAAAGCGCTTTACATAGAAGGGGGGAATCTCCCCAACCACCACCAATGTGCAGCATCCACCTGGATGATGCGACGGCAGGCATATTGCGCCAGAACGCCCACCACACACCAGCTTATTGGTGGAGAGGAGACAGAGTGATTAAGCCAATTGTGTATATATATGGCGATGATTAGGAAATTTGGCCAGGATACCGGGGCTACACCCCTACTCTTTATCGAAGGACATCCTGGGAATTAACGTCTCATCCGAAGGATATGCAACAAACATATGCAACAAACTGCGATGCACTGTATATTCTGACACCTTTCTATCAGAACCAGCATTAACTTCTGAAGCAAATTGAGCTACAGTAGCTTGTCTGTTTGATCGGCCTCTCACATGCTTCAATGAGCCTTGGCCGCCCATGACCCTGTCGCCGGTTCACCACTGTTCTTTCCTTGAACCAATTTTGATAGATACTGACCACTGCAGACCGGGAACACCCCACAAGAGCTGCAGTTTTGGAGATGATCTGACCCAGTCATCTAGCCATCACAATTTGTCAAACTCGCTCAAATCCTTACGCTTGCCGGTTAAAAAACGGTTAAAACGCGAAAGGCGAAGCTTGAATTTACGGGTATGCCCCCCCAACATGGCAACCACCGTTAGATCCCATTACCTTATGTATTTTCAATGGCATATTATAAACTTACGATAATACTTTATTACTTGAAAGAAGTAAATATACATTAATGAGCACATATATTTTTGAAAGAACTAAGTGTTTTTAGCTAAGAATAGACAAAAAAAGTTACACAGTGTAGCTTTAATGTGTGTGTTCTTACAGTTTTTCTCCATTGGTTTGGCTCATTTCTTGAAACAGAAATTACATTCTCAAAACAACATGGACAAATCTCCAAACCACTTGGCAATTGTTCACAACAGAATAGCATTTCTCATTCATTTCATCAAATTGCAAATGATTAAGTACAGGTAGCCTACATTTAGCACAATTTCCAAATGAATAGATCTTGTTGATCTAAACTGAGAGGGGTGGGAAGGCGGTAGAGAGGGGAAGGGGGTAGAGAGGGGAAGAGGGTAGAGAGGGGTAGAGAGGGGAAGAGAGGTGTGGGAAGGGGGTAGAGAGGGGAAGGGGGGATGAGAGGGGTAGAGAAGGGAAGAGAGGGGAAGGGGAAGAGGGGGGTAGGAATATGTAGACCTGGAGTGGGATGTGGCCAAAGAAGACGGGGACCAAATTTATCAGATGCGATTCTACTGAGTACCCCTGGGTTGACATTGAGAGAGGCTGGACAGAGACTTCAGCCCAACCTCAGCAGATATAAAAAACAGACCTTTGAAAATGCATGAATGAATCAAATGATTTTACAAATGTGGAGAGAAATAAATATTTTCAGCAATATGCAGTAGGCCCTACTGGTCTTGTGTGTACTGTTTGGTCAATATATTCATATAGTTTACTCTAATAATATCTCTGAAAAAAATCAAACCCAGATTATATAATTAGATAAGGTAGAATTCTTACAATATTACAAGTGTTTACAGTAAGATTGAGAACAGCAGCGTGTGGATGGCCAGGAGGGTGAGGACGGTAATTTTCATTTTTTTGTTTGTGTGTTATATTACAGTATATTATGCTGTATACATTTTCTTTTTACTCTGATGTATAAAAGTTACTTTATGTGTGTGAATGATAATGGTTACAATTTCCTTGGAAGTATGAGTGCAATGTGGGATATCAAACCTTGGAGGCTACTCCTACCCTAAAATCCTATTTCTTTTTTTCAGTTTTATTCACAATTATATTCTGTTAGCTAGACAAAAATGAAGGACTGGGCTAAGACTGAAAGGAGGACCTGAGGGATATTTCAATGGTCCTCTGCCATAGTGACAAAACATCTAAACATTTTGACTTGCAGTGCTTACACAATGCCAAAAGGACGAAGCATTTTGGGGGCACTGACTGTTTAAATGAGAAGGAAATTTAGTTTTGACACATAAGTGAATTGTTTTGGGAGAGGTATGAGCTTTTGCAGGTGAACCATGGTGTTGTGCCGAACCATCCACGTTATTTTGGCAAAAGTACCAAGAGTGTTGAGAACGTCCGGTCTGTTCCAAGAAATGAGCCAAAGCAATTGAGAAGGATCTTTGCCATTTTCGTGGCACTATTTATATGGGAAAGGAATTTAGTTCTGACGCATGAGTGAACAGTTTTGCGAGAGATATTAGCTTTTGCAAGTGAGCTATAGTGTTGTGCTGAACTGTAAGACTGTTTTGCCAAATGATCTTACAATTTTGAGAATGTAATTTCTGTTTCAAGTAATGAGCCAAACCAATGGAGAAAAACTGTAATACCTCGAACAAGTTCAATATATATATTTTTTTTAATTATTATTTTTAATTTAGTCGTTTTAATTTCTGCTTTAAAATAGTAAACAATCGGTTGTTTTTAGGTTTAGAGTGTAGGCTACTTTAACCCTTTTTTAATGTTTTAGCATAGATAGGTAGGTAGGTAGGTAGGTCGGTAGGTACGGACGGACGGACGGACGGACGGACGGACGGACGGACGGACGGACGGACGGACGGACGGACGGACAGATAGATAGATAGATAGATAGATAGATAGATAGATAGATAGATAGATAGATAGATAGATAGATAGATAGATAGATAGATAGATAGATAGATAGATAGATAGATAGATAGATAGATAGATAGATATGACCCCAGATCGAAAACACCAGGAACATTTGATTGATAACCTCAATTTCAAGGCAAAGTAAACCAACATGGTTAAATTGTATTTTTTCCCCTCACTCTACTAAATATCTTGCAGTGTCCAGGACCAAAGTCACCATGAGGTGGCAGCATTGCCATTTAGTATTAAGTCTGCGAAAGTAAACAAGTAAAGAGGAAGTTATAGCGACTCTTTAAACAGTCTGCAGAGGACAGATAAGTTAAATAAATATTGCATTCAGCAACTGATCAAGAGGCAGCTCACCCATTCCTGTTTCTCAACTGATTGGACTTGATTGCATTTTTTGTTGCCAGTTGCGTTTCAGTGATTTGCTGAAGTTCTTATTTTCTAAAATGTAAGACGACACGATTTCCCATTGTGTTACTTCAGGTATCCAAAACACTGTCGGGTGTGGTTTTCGTATAAATAGTGCAAATGTCATCATATCAATGTGTTCTGGCCAGATGTAAGATATATCTGGATGATTCACACAAAGTTCACACTTACAGTATGGCCCATTAGGTTGCCATAAAAGAAATGAATCTAGAAAAGCATAGTCTCTTCTTCTATACACAAACTGTCACGGCGAGTACTTTACAAGCTCCAGGCATTGCGCGTGCCCTTTTGCTGACGTGGTGCACTTGTTTGAACCATTTCCCATTTTACTCTATATTTATTCTAAGACTAGTTTCATCTCAACAAAAAGAAAACATTGAAATCCAACACCACTTCTTTAGTGTCACAACACACTTGACTTGTTTGACCATAATTTGTATGATGTATTGTGTTGCTCACACAACAGTTGCTTTTAAGTAACCATGATGTTGAAGAACTGTTGAATTTATAGGGGTAAACCAGGTTGTATGAAAATCCCTTGAAAGCGGCCAAGATCACTTTCATGGAACTGACCATGTGTGCTATTTATAAATTCACTTCAGACTTAAAAACTTGTAATCCAGGGCCTAATGGCTTTATAAATAAATCTGAATATGGTTAATATTTGGCCACCTCCAATTCCCTAGGCAGTCCATGACCAATCGAAGAGTCTTAAATCTGGCAGGGAATGTCTGAAACATCTGTCCTGCTTATCTTTAAGGAGGAGCCCAGGCTTGCCCTGCCCTTGAAGAGAGGAAAACTCTGATCAGACCGACTGTAATAAGACGAAAGAGAACAGAGAAGGAGAAAGGGAGGATTTTGGCCTTGGTATAAGGTAAATATCGTCCCACACAGCTCAATGTGGAGTGGCAGAGATCCCGGTCTCTGAACGGGTGGGGTGGATGGAAACTTCCAAGGTGCTTTTTCTCGCCAGTCCATCTTTGCGGCCCGAGTGTCGTGCAGGAGAAATGCAAACGCTAGGAGTGGGCAGAGAATCCAGTTTCCATGGACACGCATGATATACACTCCTGAGTGCTTCGCAAGATCCCTAGAAATATTGCTTCATGTGGCTCTGTCTGTTGTCTGTCATTGGCACATGAATTTATGCTTGATGTTCTTACCATAGACTCACCGTTCAACGGCCTTCTCCGCTACTATTCTCAGAATATGATGTCAGGTGTTTAAGTTACAGCTTTCATACCTAAACTGTGAAATTTGCCTTTTGGCCAAACCACTGCACTGACATTCTGCCCAATCGGTTTTGCAAATGTACCGAGACCAAAGGGCGATTAGTATCACACTGAGGTCATTTGTCTGACCTTGCCACCACTTGGCTTGCATATAGACATCCATTTTTTGTCATTCTGGCTGCCAGTGGCATGGGTGCAGCATCATTATAGTAAACCACGTGATTTTTCCCCCAAAGCAGTTCAGTGCAAATCTAATTTCAGCCAAATTGAATTTGGGTGTTATAGTGTTGTGTAGGCATTCAGCACTGTGATTGACTTGACCAATGAAATCTTTACAATCAGCTGCAGGGCGGAGTTTGCACGGAACTGGTTTGCTGGTATGCTACCTTGAATATTGCATGTTTTATTCATTGATTGTTGTTGATAGCCAAATTGTTGAATCTTTTTATCTTCCACATTTTTATAATTGACTGCTCAACTGATTTTTCCATTTCACAGATGATTTAATGATTTATCAAATGATTATGGTCCCCCATAGCGAGTGACGTTGAAGCATTTCGAAGTGAAAATGTTTTTCACTCACATTTGGGGTCATTACACATTCTCCTCAGGCTCAAGGAGGAAGACAGTTTCCCCCATCAAAAGACATTCTGAGAAAACAGCCCATCTTCCCGAAATGTCTTTCAGGGTCTGTTTTATGGTATTTACTGATTGGGCTGCTTGGTCCCTGGGCTGTTGACACGAGTGTTAGAATGGCCCCCCTGCAGGTTTGAACATCGTAACTTCATGATGAAACCTGCTGCGATCATCCATCTGTACATGTGCTCCTCAAATGTTTAAACAAGCACTGCATAAATACAAGCACACCGGAGAGCCAAGTCACTGCTGTGCACTGTAAAGCCTACTTACTGAGATTGTCTCAGCCAAGCTAAGCATACCAGCTCATTTTACACCCTTAATTAATTTTCTGAATGTGCAGAAATGAACTTGCTGCCTCCAATGCAAAAAGACACTCCTTCAATTTGGATTGTATGATCCCGCCTCATTGTTTTAAAATACAAGCTTTTTTTCCCTTCTTTTTACTGTGATATCTTATATAAAGCCAATATTTGGGACCACACATTATTGTTGGTATATTCAGTCTTTTGTCCTTTCTTGTTGACATGAGTAAATATTCTTAACATAACTAGAGCTGGGAATTGGATCGCTTTGGTCCAAACTGTCACAAGCAATGAAATACGACTTATTTTAACTGTCTACAACTTTTCCCATTTAAACTGTATAACCACATAGTAGAGGCCTACTTGAAATATCTAACATATTGAAAATAAGTTTTAGACATTATTGTTTTTGAGCCAATCATGAGCAATAGTTGCCATGTGACTAAAGACATAAAGCAGAAAGAAAAATAAGAGTTTGTTTTTTACTGTATACTAGGGATGTAATGATACACCCGTGTCACGGTTCGATACAAATACGATACTTATCGCGATATTTTAAATAATATAATAAAAGGTTTTTTTTATTTTTTACTTTGTTTATGATTATTAAAATATTATTATTGTATTATTATCAGGACCCACAAATATCCCCCCATTGCATTTTATACATTATATTCAACATTATACATACTGTATTATTATGTGTAAAAAATAATAAGTTGTGTAAAAATAATACTATTATATTGTTTTATTATTTTTTGTGCATACATGTTTTTTTCAATAACATACAGTTTATTAAATGTACATACAGTTTTGTCAGTTACATTAAGAAGGAAAAAACATTATAATACAACATTATTACATATAAACATTCATAGTCCTATGAAATCAATTATATTTCAAAAGGTTTACATTACTAAAAAACTTGAGGGTACTTCAAGTTAAAAAAAAAAGACTAATGCCACAGAAGTTCTGATGACAAAAAAAGTTTGAGAACCACTGGATTAGAGGATTTGTCTGAAAGTTATTGTCTTATTTGAGAGATTCCAGTATGTGACCGATATGATGGACATTCTTTTCTCAAATGCTCTCAAATCTCTGTATTGTGAGGCTGCTTTGAGCCAAGCCAGTGCTTCTGGTCTCATGCTCCAGTTGGGTCTCTGTGTCTCCTCTCACCAGCCTGTGAATACTCATGTGTTTGCTACACAAATATGCCAAGGCCATCAGTGTCCAACAGCTTTGATCTATAGCGGCTCAGGCCATCTCAGGCCCTGAGTAGATACTTAAACATGCAAATGTGAACTCAACATCAAAATGAATGCAAAGGCTAAAGGATTTTTTTTTTTTTTATCACTGGGAACAAGGAATTGACTTTAAAGTTACAATCATATAAGATAGGAGAAGTATTGCATTATAATGTCTAACACATTTCTTACTGAAACACTATTTTCTGTTACATCCTGTGCCATGACCTTACAGAATGACCTTCTGATCCCATCCCAAATGTGCCCTAGGCCCTTGCAGTCATCCTCCGAGTCCACACTTTGGTAATGTAATGCTCTGTTAGAGTATCTAAGTGCAAGCTTGGCAAAACCGCAGCTAGTGACTGCAAAGGGGGCGCTCATGAGCACCTTTCAGAATCATAAAATGATAAATGGGACACCCTCATGAACTTCACAGAACTCTGGAAGATAGAGTTCACGTAACGTGCACCATTCGGGACAGGACCTTTGAAAACCAGGTTACATGATCATTAACTGTAAACGTTGTTTTAGGTTATAGTAGAATTTAATAATATTTTGAATTAGCTTTTGTTTTTATATTTTCAGTTTACATTTTAAATTTGGTTTAAGTTTTAGTAATTTTGTGAAGTTTTTGTAAAACATTTTTTTAAAGTTTTATTTAAGTTGTAGTTAAACATATTCTATTTCAGTTAGTTGCCACTGCAACAGTTTTTTAAGTTTATGTTTTTCATCTAATATTTAGATTTTATTTAATTTCAGCTTTATTCCAATTAACGGAAATTATTTTTATAGTTTTAGTTCCTTTTTAGCAGTAACAACACTGGGGTGCGTTTCCCAAACAATGATGCAATTCGCCACTTTAATTCTATAGTACGATTCATCGTTGGAGAAACTAACTAGTTGCGACTGCTTCCCAAAACAGTCACACATCCATTTGTTACAACTACATTGGTTAAACAATATAGGACTGTCCTTTTTTACAAGCCACCCGTCCATTTAGTTTTTAGTTGTTTTTGCTCAAATTCAGTCAAATCTGCTGTAACCATAGCCAACGATTAGCTGGGAGAATAGTCAAATTCTCTAGTGAATGACTAAAAAATTGCTAGTAAAATCTCACATTTACAGCTGTTTCACTCGAGTGTATGCTTCTGAATTAACAGGTGCTCGCGCCCCCCTTAAGGTCTCAATATAATTCATGCGAAATCGAAGAACGAACTGATGTGACGTCATTTCGAACAAGATCAAACCCAAACTAACTTCGTTTGGAGTTTGTTTTGGGAGTTTGAAACGCCTTTGTATTACCATTGGTCCGTGGTAATTATGTAATAGGTAGGTGTGAGCAGTCCCTCAAGGTCAGACGTCTGCAAGTAAAACATGAACACACTGGATAGCTGCTTTATAGTAGAACATGTTGTACTTCTGATGAAATAAGACACTGACACTGTTTTTCATTTTTAATATGGTAAAGCTGCTTGATTTTAAGCAATCTATAAAGTGCTATATAAATAAATGTGATGTGACTTTACTAGAGTGCCAAATTGCAGATCTTGTGATGCTTTTCTTATAGCCTAACATTCAAGCCAGACGTATATCAAGATGTTTGGTCTGGAAACTCACCATTGAAAGGGCTCAATCCGAGGGGCGGGATAAACGGTTGTCTGTCAAATCCCCTCTGCACGCAATTGGATAGCGCCACAACCAACCGAAGCGGAGCTAACGTTAGTTGATAGATTAAACTCTGAATACATCTTCCTTTCTTACGAATGACTTCAGTGCCGTTCTTTGTTCTTTCCTCAAAGAAAAGCTTAACTCCAAGTCTTCCAGACTAGCGGCCAAAACCGATTTCAAAGACTGCTGTTCGCCAGCTTCTTTGTTTGCCTGTAGCACCAAGAACCTCCGCAACTCCGCTTCCTCATTATGTTAAGCCCGCCCACCAACTCTATACACGATGTGATTGGCCTGACCAGAGTTTGGTTTTTCCAGCTCTGAGGTCTACCGAGAGTTGCTAGACTACACTTGCGGCAAAAAAAAAAATCTGCCGCTAGGGTGCGTCTAGATTTCTAGGCTACTTTTCTTATGCTTTATTTAAAAAATGCTTGCTGTTTTCTCAATTTTGTTGTGTTTTTATTTTGTTATTGAGAGGAAAGCACGCAGCACATATTTACATATTCATCTAACTGTCACTCTCAGCAGACTGGTCAGCGTCAGGTGTTTGCTAACAGTATACCACTGGTCACGTATTTTGGACTTTGTTTTACCCCTAAGTGAAGAATGAAAAAAAAACGTTGCCGTGAGTATAGCGGGGCCTTCAATGGGTACTGGTGCCCCCTTAGGGACGTGTTTATTGCACGCCAGTGATGACAGGATTTTTAAAAAAAGAGAAAATGCTGGATTACACTTTTAAATGCAAGTATTGGGTTACTTGAACTTACTTGAAAATGTAATGATACAAATGTAAAAAACCCCCCACAAAAAAAACAACCTTTGGTTCCAATGTTGACTTGTATCTTACGAAGATGCACTTTTATATCGTTTATACTCTTTATAATGTACAGAAATGGATCAAGGAGAACATTGTGAACCCTGTTTTGCTTTCAGACAGTTGAATATAACTTTCAAAAAAGTCTAATCCAAATGTTACTGCTGCTCTGTCACAGTTTCTAGTCGACAAGAGCAATCCTCTGTAAGTTAGACCGTCCCATTTAACAACACTGAGTTCGACCTTCACGGATTTCGAAGGCGTGACCTTTGTTGTCTGCATCCTTCGAACGATGCAGCCTCTGAATTGGGACACAGTTTATGTGTTTCAAAAAATGTCAAGAGGTCAAGAGCTGTAGCTCCAACCACTCAAATTTGCGATGCTGTTTGTGAATGTTCATAGAAACTATGCTTTTGGGAATCACAGAATCATTGAACTATGTTAGTTACAACAGAACTTGCAAACATAGTTGGCTAACAATCCTTTCTGGAAAAGCACATCAGGTAATTTCTATGCTACTAGTGGCACTGCAAAAATAACTGTATTCAACCCATGAGTTTTCCTAAACTCATGCTGTCGGTTGAGCTGTGTTGATTTTTTTTAAGTCATCCATAAAGGGAAAAATATTTGAGGTAAAGGCTATGAACTGTGAAAGCTATTTTGGCTGAGAAAATCTGCTAATACTGTCTGTGAGTGTAATATTATTCCTTTTTAATAATGCTCAATATATTTCACCAATGGTCCTGAATGTGAAGGTATTCCAGAGGACACACGATTGTGCCAAATGGACTGCATATGAGATAATATAATAATACGATCCATCCTGGTACAAATGTCTGGGGGTCAAGTGTCATTTCAAATATGTAAGCAGAGTTTGTAAGAAGTGTTTTCACATTCCCCATTCTCATATACAGATAAGCATATGAACACATTGAACGTCTTGTGTCCAGCCTCAAAAGATGGGGCAACATTGCTGTCACAACGCAGTATATCAAAGCATTGAAAACATGCATTTCACATGGGATTTAAAGAGTTGAGCTGCAGTGCTAGGTACAATCCAACCAGACCCTATAGTGTTTGCATTCTGACACAGGCAGGTGCTAAAACAAGCCACTCAGGTGTTTGTGGCGTGGTAAACATAGTAACGTTCTGGTGTTTTTAAACATCAGCATTTTGGATTATGGAGAACACTATAAATGAGTAAGAGAATTGACATGTCCGAATCGTATGTAAAATAAAAAAAAAAAGTAATTTACAGTTACAGTGAGTTTACACTTAAATAAATATGGGGCAAGGCATTCTGGAGGGTTTCAAAGCAGATATATGCAGTGCATATAAGGGCTTTGTCAAAGTAATATTATTTTTATTTGTACAAAATGTGTGTTATTTTAGCGGTCAGACTATTCCAGGCGAATGAATGTCTGGTTGTGCATAATTCCTGTGAGTGGAAGATTTTTTATAAACAGTACCTCTCTGGTTTTCAGTAAAAAGTCAGTAAAAATAGGGCCCAATGTACTGTGTTAATATGAAAGAATTTCCATATTGATTTTCACTGGTTTTTAACACATACACTTTATTGCCAAAAGTATTGGGACACCCCTCCAAATCATTGAAATCAGGTGTTCCAATCACTTCCATGGCCACAGGTGTATAAAAGCAAGCACCTAGGCATGCAGACGCTTCTACAAACATTTGTGAAAGAATGGGTCGGTCTCAGGAGCTCAGTGAATTCAAGCGTGGTACCGTGATAGGTTGCCATCTGTGCAATAAGTCCATTTATGAAATTTCCTCACTACTAAAAATTCTACGGTCAACTGTTAGTGGTATTATACCACAGTGGAAGCATTTGGGAACAACAGCAACTCAGCCATGAAGTCGTAGGCCACGTAAAATCACAGAGCGGGGTCAGCGCATGCTGAGGCGCACAATGCGCAGAAATCTGCAACTTTCTGCAGAGTCAATAGCTACAGACCTCCAAACTTTGTGTGGCCTTCAGATCAGAGTCCTGCACGGGTGCGGGTACCTGCGAATATTGCTGAAACGGGTGAAAAACATCCTACTGTGTCGGATACGGGTGCGGGTCGGGTCGGACAAGGGAGAAACACGGGTCTAAACACGGGTTTTAAACAGTCACGTGCATACGAATATAGGCCTATATATAAACAATATATGCATGTATATTGTAGATGTGTTCCTAAAAATATGCATATACAAAAATATGCCTTGCCTGTATTCCAAGTTGATAAAATCATTTCAGATCCATATCAGTTTATCTGTGGCCGCGCGGTGTGCGCGAGCCCCCTCCCAGAAGAATCACAACCGCTCGCGCAATCTGCCTGTACTGCAGTCGTCAAGATGGATCATGAGGAGTTGAAGAAAAGATAGCCGCAAATGTGGAAGTTCATCGCCGAGGAAGCACGCAGATAACTGTGGTAACAAACCAAGCACAAGCAGTTCTATCGAACAGTATTTATGTTATGTTTCCTGAGTTTGGTCTCTTAATAACACTGTTTTAGTACGTTAAGCCACGTTAAGTGTTTTTTTATAATGGTTTTCTATATGGTAGGAAAACGTTTAACGTGTAATTATACGCGTTGCGTTCATATTCTGGGCTCATCTGATTTTTTGTACATAGTATACGTTATTAGTATTATGTTTACTGAGTTTGGTCTCTTAATAACAGTACATTAAGCCACGTTAAGATCCCGGCAGAAGTTGTCCTTGTGTTAATGGTTGTGTAATAATTTCTGTATGCTGGCAATAAAAATTTTTGTAAGTGTGTCTATAATGTGATATGCTAAACAGATTTTATTGCGGGTGCGGGTCGGGTGTCGGTTCTATTTTAAGCGGGTCGGGTCGGGTGCGGATTTTATTTAGTGCTGTTGTCGGAAAACAGGTCGGATGCGGGTTTAAGCACTGCGGGTGCGGGTTTTCAAAATCGGACCCGTGCAGGACTCTGCTTCAGATTAGCTCAAGAACACTGCGTAGAGAGCTTAATGGAATGGGTTTCCATGGCCAAGCATCTGCAGCCAAGCCTTACATCACCAAGTGCAATGCAAAGCGTCGGATGCAGTGGTGTAAAGCACGCCACCACTGGACTCTAGAGCAGCGGAGACGTGTTCTCTGGAGTGACAAATCACGCTTCTCTGTCTGGCAATCTGATTGACGAGTCTGGGTTTGGTGGTTGCCAGGAGAACGGTACTTGCTTGACTGCATTGTGCCAAGTGTAAAGTTGGTGGAGGGGGGATTGTGGTGTGGGGTTGTTTTTCAGGGGTTGGGCTTGGCCCCTTAATTCCAGTGAAAGGAACTCTTAATGCTTCAGCATACCAAGATATTTTAGACAATTTCATGCTTCCAACTTTGTGGGAACCGTTTGGGGATGGCCCCTTCCTGTTCCAACCTGACTGCGCACCAGTGCACAAAGCAAGATCCATAAAGACATTGATGAGTGAGTTTGGTGTGGAGGAACTTGACTGGCCTGCACAGAGTCCTGACCTCAACCTGATAGAACACCTCTGGGATGAATTAGAGTGGAGACTGCGAGCCAGGCCTTCTCGTCCAACACCAGTGCCTGACCTCACAAATGTGCTTCTAGAAGAATGGTCAAAAATTCCCATAAACACACTCCTAAACCTTGTGGAAAGCCTTTCCAGAAGAGTTGAAGCTGTTAAAGTTGCAAACTCCATATTAAACCGGATTAAGAATGGGATGTCATTAAAGTTCTACATGCCTAACGTTTGGCAATATAGTGTATTTTGAATTAGATGTTGTGTATTGTTTTGTGTTTTAAAGTAACAGATAATTATCAGAAAATGATCAGTTGTTTTTCCATTTTTTTCTTACAGTGTAGCTTTACATGGTTGTGGCAAGCAGCGAGGCGAGGGACTGTGAGAGCGGGCCGGTGGCGAATGTTAATGAGCGCCAGCTGTGCGCCACACTATGCTCGTCTCACGGCGGAGTGATGGGGGCATAAAAGGAGGAGCGACGCCAGTGCAAGACGAGAGAGGACCAGGCTTGGATTTGGAGTTGTGTTTTATTTACGTATTGTTTTGTATGTAGGCGGCAGTCGTCCATGAGGGGCAGCCGCTGGTATTTTATTTTGTGGATTTATTTTATTAAAATTTGTTTTATTAAAATCTCCTTCTTCCCATATGAACTAACTCCGTTACAATGGTTAATACAAAAAAAATAATTTAATTGATACAGTAGTATATAAACACACACACACAAATTTGAAAATATAACATTTGAAAACCCCTGCCACAGATGAAGATGAAGGCAGATGAAAAATTTTGAATGTTGAAAAATGTTTACTGATAATGTAGCTGAAACAACATACAATACTGATTTTTAAACTTTAGGTTTGAACATGCTCAGAAAAAAAAAAGGTGCTCATCCAAAAGTTTTTGGACGAATGCAGTCCACTGGATGTATTCCTAGAAAAGTGACCCTCATGCCAGAGCGTTTCAAGACACACATTTTAATTACTAAACTGGTAATAAGGCCAGCTGACTTTTTTTTTGTCAATTGCAGATTTTGGTGCTGCTTGAGGAGCCCTTGGTCTCAAAAGACAAATACAGTTTGATCGGGACACAGCCAAAGATAACAGCACTTTCTTGGCCAACCTGTGCTTGTGTGCTTGGCTCACTGCTGCATTTGGCAGAAGATCATTGACTTCATGGGCCCATTACTATGATCCCTATCAGCCACTAATAATGCTAATGACCATGAGGGGGCCTGCTTCAGATCAAACACACACAGTCATGTAAATAGCCCAGGAGGAAAGACTGTGAACATGCTGAACCAGAACAGCCTGGTCTCATCGTTAATACGTAGGCATTAATATGTAATTTTCAAAGACACAAAACATATGTTTTTGTATGTTTTGCTAGGGGCTGAAAGGTAAAATATGGACAAATATGAAAATATGGACAAATATGAAAATATGAAAATATAAATGTAGCATAATTACGCTTTTACAGCTAAAAAAAACAAACATATTTACGAATCTTTCATTTCATAAAAATAAATGTATAATTTCCCTATAATTAACCCTAACCCTATAACCATTTTATACAGAATATTAAAATAATAAAACATAATGGACAGAAATGTGTAGGAAAATTTTAGTAACAATATCGCATTAAAACGATATTGTGAGCCGCTAATCCTAAACCTACCCCTTAACCTACCCATAGCCTTTTCTCAAAACTATGTACTGTTATGAATACAAGCATAAAGGACAGACAAGTGTAATCACAATAATTTATTTATTTTTGCGAAAATTGCAAAATCTCTACCAATAGTAGTTCAGATGACGATGTGTTGCAGTCCCATTTCTCTTTGGCGGTATAGTTTTATATGGGGTACAGAACAGAATTTAAGTTATTAATCCATGAAAATATTAATCTGATTTCTTTCCGCGAAGACCATGGTGAATTCGCACATTTCCCATTTCTAATGTACATCGACTAAAACACGACATGTTAATGCCAAGATTTTAATATGCATGCACTGGAACTGCTACACATTCACATGGATACGTAAATATTTTAAGTTTTTAGTGCTGTCAATATGTCAATATTGTACGTTATAATGTGTATGAAAACGTAAGTAAATGTACGTGTGGTAGAAGAACACTTTATGCAAAAATAGACATGTATTCTCATGAGATCACATTGCAACCAGAAACAGTGTTAGTGATCCATCAAACATATACATTTTAAATTATAGCTAACCATGACATACATGAGGTGACTGTCACAAACGCCGGTGAAGTTTCCACCAGCGGCCACCGGAGGTCTCACTCACTCGGTTTATTCGGACTTCATTTCCCAAGCACCCACATTCTGGGACTGATTGCCACATACCTGATCCTCATCACACCGACTATTTAAACCCTGGTTGCTCAGTCACCCATTGCGAAGTCTTATTTGCCCCGGCTACATTTCTGACTGTTATTTTCCCTTTATTTATTACCTTGCCTGTGTTTTGACCCTGCCTTGGACTCTTGTTTTCGACCCTGTGCTGCCTGCCTCTTGATTACTGTTTTCCTGGACTTTGGATTCTGATTGTTTGTTGCCTGCCCTGACCCATTGCCTGTTATGACCACGCTCTCTGCCTTGTCTCTGATACTACTGTTCTCCTAGGTCATTCGACACACGCCTGTTTGTACACTGAGATTCTTTTACATTAATAAATTGCATATGGATCCCAACCTGCCTGAGTCCTTGTTACAGTGACACACATAACCTTTAATTACAGGATCTTAGCATCAATTTATAATCAAGATACTCTCCCTAAGAAATAAAAAATACTATAAATGTATAGGAGAAAGAATAAGGAAGTTCGAATAATTCAGAAGAGAAAATGTGTCCACCATGTGATAAAAATAAATTGTAATTATTTTATAATTGCCTCAAAAATGCTGCTTTAAGGCCTGCGCACACCGGGGACGATTATCGCGCGTGCTTATCGCCAGTGTTTTTTGGGACGTTTTTGGCGCGTCTTTGTGTTCACACCCAAGCAATTTTTTTTCACTGGTGGCGCAACCTCCACTTCTTGCTCAGGAAATAGTGGAGGAGTATACCCGAACTGGCACTCAAAAGGGGACATGCCCGTAGCAGAGGAGCGAAGTGTATTGTGTGCGTATTCTGCCCACATGATGAAGGAAGACCAAGAGGATGGGTTGTTAGCCGCCATACACCTCAGGGTAGTCTCAAGATCCTGGTTAAGCCTTTCTGTTTGCCCATTGGACTCCGGGTGGAACCCAGAAGATAGACTCACCGTAGCCCCCAGAGATTGACAAAATGCCCGCCAGAACTGGGAGGAAAATTGGGGCCCTCGATCAGAGACAATGTCTTGTGGGATGCCAAAGATGCGAAAGACATGGTTTACAACCAATTCCGCAGTCTCCTTTGCAGTGGGTAGTTTGGGCACGGGAATAAATCGGGCAGCCTTAGAGAATCTATCCACTATGACCATGATAGTGGTGTTGCCCTGTGATAGCGGAAGTCCAGTAATAAAATCCATGGAAAGATGAGACCATGGTCTATGTGGTATGGCAAGAGGGTGCAGTAGCCCCTGGGGTGAACGGTGAGAGACTTTACCTTGGTTGCATGTGGGACAGGCATTTACAAATGTTGTGACATCCTCCTTTATAGTTGGCCACCAAAACCGTCTCTGGAGGAACTCAAGGGTGCGAGACATGCCAGGATGACAGGTGAGGCGTGAGGAGTGCCCCCACTGGAGGATCTGAGAGCGGACAGCTTTCGGGACAAACAAACAGTTGGTTGGCCCTCCTCCTGGGTCTGGTTCTCGGGCCTGGGCTTGTTTTACAGTCTTTTCCAGCTCCCACCTGATAGGAGCTATTATCTTGGAACTGGGTATAATAGGAGTAATGGAATCTTCATGAGGCGTGTTTGCATATACTCGGGACAACGCATCAGGTTTGAGGTTCTTGGAGCCGGGGCGGTAAGATAAGATGAACTGGAATCAGTTGAAGAATAAGGACCACCGTGCCTGGCGGGGGTTGAGTCGCTTAGCTTGCTGAATGTATTCTAAGTTCTTGTGGTCTGTAAGCACTTGAAATGGGTGTTTGGCCCCCTCAAGCCAATGCCTCCACTCTTCAAGCGCTAACTTAACTGCCAGTAGTTCTCGATCCCCCACGATAGTTCCTCTCTGTCGGTGTAAGGCGGTGGGAAAGGAATGCACAAGGGTGCAGCTTGTTGTCCTCACCCCTTTGGGACAGCACAGCTCCAACCCCAACGTCCGAGGCATCAACCTCCACAATGAAGGGAATATCTGGGTTCGGTAGAATAAGAACAGGTGCAGAGGTGAAAAGGCGTTTGAGTTTGTTGAAGGCCAACTCTGCTTCAGTCCCCCAACAAAAGCCGGCTGTGTTTGCCTTAGTGAGGGCGGATAAAGGGGCAGCTACAGTACTAAAGTTCAGGATGAATTTGCGATAAAAATGGCAAAGCCAAGAAAACGCTGTACCTCTTTTACAGATGAGGGGGTGGGCCAATCCACAACAGCCCGAACCTTTTGAGGGTCCATTTGTATTTGGCCAGGCTTGATGATGAACCCCAGGAACTGGAACTTGGTCACATGAAACTCACACTTTTCAGGTTTGACATACAGATGGTTGTCCAGAAGGCATCTGAGAACCCTACTGACGTGTTTTACATGCTCTTGGAGGGAACTCGAGAAGATGAGTATATCATCCAAGTAGACGAAAACAAACTGGTTGAGCATGTCTCTGAGAACATCATTAATGAGAGCTTGAAAGACTGCAGGGGCATTAGTGAGACCAAAGGGCATAACTAAGTACTCATAGTGTCCAGTGGACGTATTGAATGCGGTCTTCCACTCATCTCCTTGTCTGATGCGCACAAGATGGTAGGCATTGCGCAAATCAAGCTTAGTGAAGATGAAGGCTTCTTGCAGAATTTCGAAGGCAGTGCCCATTAATGGCAAGGGATAGCGGTTACGAACAGTGATCTTATTAAGACCCCTATAATCAATACATGGCCGAAGTCCGCCATCCTTCTTCCCAACAAAGAAGCATCCAGCTCCAGCAGGGGAAGTGGAGGGACGGATGATACCTGCTGAAAGGGCTTCGTCAATGTACTTGTCCATAGCAGATCGTTCAGGAGAAGACAAAGAGAATATACGACCTCTGGGCGGACAGGTTCCAGGGAGTAGCTCAATGACGCAGTCATAGGGGCGGTGTGGAGGTAAGGAGGTGGCCTTCCTCTTGCTGAACACAGTCTTAAGGTGGTGATACTGAGTAGGTACTTGAGAAAGGTCTAAGGGTTCCTGGGACTCGCGAACAGGATAAGGGGAGTTCTGGGCCAAGCATGTAGTCTGACAGGTGAAACCCCAATTGAGGACTGCGCCAGTGGACCAATCAAAGTGTGGGTTATGCTGGAGGAGCCAGGGGTGACCGAGGATAACAGGGAACTCTGGAGACTGTATTATGTGAAATCGCATTCTCTCCTGGTGCTGGTTAATGAAGAGACAAAGGGGAGAGGTGATGTGGGTTATTCTCCCAGGAGCTAACGGTCTTCCATCCAAGGCGGATACAGTTAGGGGGGCAGGAAGGGAATTAGTAGGGATCTGGAGACTATTGGCAAGGGAAATATCCATGAAGTTCCTGGCCACACCGGAATCAATAAAGGCCTGGAGTTGGTGTTCCTGGTCTCCCCAAGTGAGTGTGATGGGAAGGGACAACCCAGCGTTGGAAGGTGAAGCAGTGCGTGTTACTCCCGTTACAGTCCTTCCTTGCCTGTGCGGGACTGGGCGTTTCCCGAGAGCTCGGGACAAGAGGAGCGAAAATGACCCTGCAGTCCACAATATAGACAACAGCGCTCTCTTATACGACGGTCTCGCTCTGAAGGAGACAGTCGAGCCCTACCCAACTGCATGGGTTCTGGAGAATCTTGGGGCACTGGTAGCATTTGAAAAGGAGCTGGGCTGGCAGACAGTGTGGAAGCAGACTGGCGATGCAGGTTTCTTTCCCTGAGGCGATTATCTAGCCTGATTGCTTGATCGATAAGAGTCTCGAGATCACGGGCCGGTTCTCTGGTAGCCAGGTCATCCTTGATTGCCTCAGATAAACCGTTCAGGAAACTCACCATGAGGGCCTCGTCGTTCCAACCACTTCCCGCTGCAACTGTCTGAAACTGAATGGCATATTCAGCGGCGCTGCCATTACCTTGTCGGAGGGTGAGAAGTCTCTTAGAGGCTTGCCGACCGCTGAGGGGGTGGTCAAAGACTCTCTTGAACTCCTCTTTGAACATAGAATAACTTGAACAGCAGACCGCATGTGCCTTCCAGACCGCTGTTGCCCAGGAGAGAGCCTTGCCAGAAAGGAGGGTGATAACATATGCGATCTTGGCCCGATCTGAGGGGAAGGAAGATGGCTGTAGTTCAAATGTGAGAGAGCATTGAGTTAGGAACCCATCACATGCACTGGGATCACCCAAGAAACGTTGTGGTGGAGGTAGGCGAGGTTCAGCCAAAGGAGAGAGCATTTGAGACTCCGGGAGAGGTACAGAGGCAGCAGTAGAGGCAGCAGCTGGAGTGGATGGCAGCCGGTCAAAGATCTGACGGATAGAAGTCATGATATCGGTCAGTACCTGTGAGTATTTAGCCATCAAAGTCTCCTGCTGAGCTAGGGCTGTCTCATGACGCTGAACTGTGGACTCATGCTGAGCAACTGTGGCAAAGAGTTCTTGAGGGTTCGGCGTCTCTGGGTTCATAATGTGGCTTGGTTATTCTGTCAGAGCCGGGAATCGAACTCGGGTCTCTGGTGTGAAAGTCTTAGATTCCACCACTGAGCCACAGGAGGGGCTTGAGCCCAATAGTCAGACGCTTGCTTAAATTGAATCAAAAAGAGTTTATTAACAAAAAAGGAAAAGGGCACAAAAAGCCCTTTCTTCTAGGCATTCACAAAAACAGAGGAATATCCAGTCCAAAAAGGACATACAAATCAAAAAGGAGAGACAACAATCTCAAAAACAGAAGCTCAGGAAAAAGGTTCCCGTAACAGCAAAAAGCAAACTCTGGAAACAAAAAAGGCACAAAAGAAAACTTCTTGGGACAAGCGCAAACTTACGGCAGTCACAGGTTTAGGAACCACAATAACCAAGCAAGGATGCAGAGAAACAAACCAGCTTAAATACACAGCACTGAATGAGACACAGGTGAAAACAATAGCACAGATTACAAAAGGCACATGTTTAGACATGAGTCCTACGGGGACCTCTAGTGGCCAAAATAAAACATTACAAGACAAAAACTCTGACAATTGGCATTTTTGAAAATGCTAAATTCACCTTACTGCGCATGCGTAAAACCTTATAAAAGCTAAATGAGTTGCTACAGATGGAACAGACATCATAAAGTTATCACTCATTTTATTTAGCAAAATATCACACCATTCACTGATGCATCTATGGTCGCACTTAGCTTTAAAGGGTTAGTTCACCCAAAAAGGAAAATTCTGTCATTAATTACTTACCCTCATGTCGTTCGACACCCGTAAGACCTCCGTTCATCTTCGGAACACAAATTAAGATATTTTAGTTGAAATCCGATGGCTCAGAAAGGCCTCCATTGGCACAATGCACTGTACACTCTCAAGACCCATAAAAGGTACTAAAGACGTCGTTACAAAGTCCATCTCACTACAGTGGTTCTACAATAACTTCATGAAGTGGTGAGAATAGTTTTTGTGCGCTAAAAAAACCTATAATAACGACTTATATAGTGATGACCGATTTCAAAACAATGCATCATGAAGCTGCGAAGCGTTATGAATCAGCGAGTCAATCATGATGTCAAACCGCCAAACTGCTGAAATACATGACTTTGGCGATCCAAACCACTGAATCGACTCCCTGATTCATAACGCTTCGAAGCTTCATGATGTGTGTTTTGAAATCGGTCATCGCTATACAAGTCGTTATTTAGGGTTTTTTTGAGCACAAAAACTATTCTCATCGCTTCATAAAGTTATTGTAGAACCACTGATATAATTTATCTCAAAATAAATGTTCTGCCGCTAGGGTGCATCTAGATTTCTAGGCTAGTCTTCAACCCTTACCATGCATAGACACAGTGACAGAACAACCGACCGTAAATGTATTATCCAGCTAGATTTGCCCATTTAGCCCAAGCTTCCTTCACTGGACTACACACTTCCGTCAGCTTGCTGTACAGACGGCGCTTGACATAGAGACTTTTTAAGTCTCTCTTTTTAAGTCTCTCTATTGCCCCCCAGTAGACCTCCCTGACACCAAAGGACTTAGTTGGAGGCAGGCCATCATCAAATGTCTGAATAGTGTCATACCCCACGATCCAGATCACGGCCTTTCCCAGCAGCCAGTCACCACCCTGTTCGCTGGATATACTGCCTGAGCCCCCCACAGAATGGAATCTTCCACCTGCCGCGACATGTGAGCCAATGCCCAAGGAATAGAGGACAGTGCCCACCATCGCCCCAGAGCCGAAGCACCACAGAGAGTCTGACCAGGGTTGTGAGCTGGGATAACTGTCCACCACCTTGGGAGTCCTCATGGAGTTTGAGGGTATGGAAGCTTTGTCTACCATCCCGTCACTGAGAGTGAATACCAGATGGACTTACTTGGCAGTTTTTAAGTGTGGAGAGAGGAATTCCTTGTGTCCCTTGATCTTGCCAGAATGTGTGTTCATCTTCTTCCAGCCTCCTTCTCCCACCACCTCTCCATACTGCGATTCGGAAAGCTTTGTTTTTGTTGGTTTTTGTGCTGTTATCTATTCTCATCCTCAGTCCTCAGTTAAGCCTGTCACCCAGTCATCGTCCCCCATCGGTTCCTCTGTGTCACCTCTACCGCCTCTCAGTGGGGTGGTTACACTGCTGGACCTGCTGGAAGCCAATTCCTCCTGGGCGTGATGAGCCCGTGGCTCCACCTCCAGCCACCAAACGCTCTGTCCCACCTTGACCCGTCATCCTGACTCCTACACCTGTGGCTCCTTCCTCCCTCTAATCCAGCGTGGACCATCTGCAATTTGGGTCGTTGGCTCAACCTGGGTTGGACATCACCCCGCCTCCGCAGTGGACTTAAGGAGGACGTCCACTGCTTTCCGGTCCTCCACCCATTCGACTTAGGCATCCTGACCATCCCAACATGCCAGCGTTGAATCAAACAATAGGCTTGTTCGACTTCACCCAGCGATGCGCAGACCGATCGGCGGCTGACTTGAAGCAGTGCATGCCGGTTAGAAATTTTGTCCGACTTGAGGCAGCGCCGACGGCACGTGACAGTGACGTATGTCAACAAAGTGCCGCGAGAGCGATTCGAGAGCAGCCGGCGAATACAGCCGGTGCAGTTTCTCCAGAGCAGCTGCTCGAGGCTGCAGGGGCTCTGATGACGACACAGCTGTTCCACGATTGGCCAGATTCACCGCATGACAGCGATCACGTGTGTTTCGTGTTTATTCTAAAACCTTCATCTCCACTAATACGCACAAATCTGTTTTTATAACAGTAAAACCTCCTTTCATGTAGTCGCGATGTTATATTGTCATGTTTATCAAAATATAACTGATTAAAAACATAGACCCCACTTCATTGATAGTGTAGGCTTATATGTTGAACTTTATTCTTGTACAAACACACCCTGTATTAAGCAGTACATGAAGTATTACATGACAATAATGTCTCTGAAACATCTGTGTATTGCCAAGTATTGCATTTATTTCACTTCAGCTGATAAAGTATGCAAACACAGCGCGAGCGTCACTGCAGGAAGCAGAAAGTGTCCGACTTCACGTCTCCGTTTGCAGCTCCTCCCCGCCTGCACGCGGCTACTCTCGCCGATCAGTTGCATCCAGCCGCAGCCGATGTCGAACACACCTAATAGTGGAATCTGTGTGTCTGACCAATGGTGGAAAAGGACATTTTACCTTTAAACAGTTTGGTATATTCCTTTGGGGAACAAGCATTAACAATAATTCATTGTAATACACATCCATTTAATGAGAAGGCAGTAAGGTTTATTGACATTCATTTGGAGCTCTGTTTTCTCAGCAAGGGCTGAAACGTTGCTTTGGCAAACTCAAAACCAAGCTATTTTCCACTGTTTAATTTTTAAACTAAACTCCAACAAGCCACACTCATCAGCTCTACTCAATTCTACTCAACATAAACTCGACTGTTTCAGCAGCTTTCACGTCCTTCACACGTCAACAGAATCTGTGTCATTTACTGTACCCTTACATTTACATTATTTTCTTGGCTGGCTCGACTATTATGAGAACGGGCATATTTTGGTTTATGATTACTTCAGTTGCTAGTTATGAATAAAAACAAAGGACAAAGCAATCATGGCACTTTTATAAAGATTCACTATTTGAAGTTCTGATTAGTATGTTGCCAACTTTTATTACCGGTATTCACAAATTATTAGGCAACACTTTACAGTAAATTTGTTTGTTAACATTAGTTAACATGAACTTACAATGAACAATATTCTAGTCAAGTCAAGTCAAGTCAACTCAACTTTATTTATATAGCGCTTTTAACAATGTAGATTGTTTCAAAGCAGCTTTACAGTGTTAAACAGGAAAATAATGCAGCATAATTTTATTCAGCTGTATAGCCATTCTGGAAAAATTTCAAGTATCGTACAGTGACAGTGTGGGCTTTAGATCAATAATTTGATCAGTAATTTAGTTTAAATGGTTAATTTAGTTTATTATTTAGATGTATTTCGATGTTTAGTTGAAAAATTTAGTGTCCCCAACTGAGCACGCCAAGCCAGAGGCAACAGTGGCAAGGAAACCAAAACCCCATTAGGTGACCTAATGGAGAAAAATAAACCTTGGGAGAAACCAGGCTCAGTCGGGGTGCCAGTTCTCCTCTGGCCAATTAACAAACAGCGTATTATTATTATTATTCTGACAGTTTTACAGCTCGGAGGTCATAATAGATCAGAATATTCGAGGGACCGGGGGCAACATGCTGGAGACGGGTTTATTGAGGATGATGTTGATTAAATAATTATTAAAGTGCAATATTCGAATGATCGGAGGCAACACGCTGGAGACGGGTTTATTGAGGATGACATATCGATTTAAGTATTATTTAATTGTAATATTCGAACAATCTGAGTCAACACGCCGGAGACGGGTTTATTGAGATGCCGTGTCGATGAGGCAGTTGCAGGGGGAGTCTAATCACGGTCTCCCAGACACTTCGGGGTCCTGTGTTAGTCTTCTCTGGGCGCAGGTCCACCATCTGAACTGGATACGGCCCGGATTCCAGCGAACTAATTCTACATTAGTTAATGTTAATCTCAGCATTTACTAATACATTTTTAAGATCAAAAGTGGTAAATGTTAACAATGAATTAATATTAATGAATTGTGAACTAACATGAACATACATTTGTATTAAATTCTGTAAGAATATGTTGCTTATTGTTAGTTCATGTTAGTTAATTTATTATTACTTATTATAAAGTGTTACCATTATATATGAAAAACTAAAACAATTTATTTGATTATGGTAATAGCGTAAGCTAGTGGTGCAATAAGACATTTAAAAGACATAAACTGATGATTAAACATACAGCAAGAGTTTGACATAAACAGTGATCTGATTTTAAATAAAGTTAAAGTCTTTGTTTTATATAACTTGGCTTATTCACAAAAAACTGAAGAAACTCTTTGTAAACCTCATGGTGATAAAGCCCTGCAGACATCTCAGCCAGGCATGTGCATTTAAATCATGCTGACAGGATGTAGTCTGAGAGAAAAAGGTTTTCAATATCTCAAAATCACTCCAGACGTATCACCTTTATGGATCACTGCAGAAAATGGAAATTTAACAAAGGTGTTCAATAGATGTTTGGCTTGGCTGTACAGTATGCAACGGGTCATAATGGTGTTCATTAGATAATGCAGGTGAGTGGAGGTTTGGTATAATCGTTGATAGCTCTCCTCTCATGCCGCCAAGCTTGAGTGTTTGCATAATGAGGATAAACATCTGGGTGTGAACGGTCATTGTGGTCATAAAAACCCAGTTTTACTTTATATTACTGACTCTGAATGCAGCTGTTTGTTGCCTTTAGTTCAGACATTAGATAAGCCACATGATTCACACACTGGTTTCTCAAGAATGAAATGTCCACGGTGGTGACCTCTTACCAGAACATCTTGGAAACGCTTCAGCACGCTCCTAATTTATGTTAGTATGGTAAAAGTTGAGTGTTTTCCTAATTTATGTTTCACTCTGAATTGCCCTCGTCATTTCTCCAACCTTTCCACTCTTCCTAATTTATGTTGCACTCTGAAGTGCCCTCGTCATTTCTCCTACCTTTCCATTCTTCCAGTTGAAATCGCCTGAAAACCATATTTCAGAACATTTTCTCCACTCTCCCTTCTGGCATGGAATGGTATGGAACCGAGGGATTTCTGAGCAAATAAAATGACAAGACACAAAGAATTCAGATAAGATGAATTGCAGACTCGGTGAGAAACTCTGGTCATGCATTCTTCCAGGCAAATTGTGGGTATGTGCTCTGACAGCCTCATTTAAACTGTCCTCATATGTAGAAACCATAATACACATCATCAGCCAATCCAGAGGGATATGGAGCATGGAATGTGCCTCGGTTGGTGTGAAAAGTGTTAACAGTGGGATATTTTCAGTTTTCATGTCCTTATTCTTTTGCCAAAATCCGAGTTAAGTCATTTGCGGCTAGCAATGTCAAATTACATACTGTACTTCTTTACATTCTCAATGAATGGGTATCAATATTAACGATACATAGGGAAATGAAACAGACCAGAAAAAACGCACAATATAATTGGCAGATAATCACAGCCATATTAATATTCAATATAATTCTATGAACAAAAAGTTAATATTGAATAACTTACAGATCATAGAAAGTTGGCAAATGAAAATAATTCCAAAAGAATCCGTGTCTGACTGGAGTGAACAGTGAAGCAGAAAGAACTTGTTTATTTAAATTATGTTTTTAATTATTTATTATAATTTATTTAAGTCATTCATTTATTTTAATCAATTTAGTAGCTGTAGCAGTATGTGTGACATCTATATATATATATATATATATATATATATATATATATATATATATATATATATATATATATATATATATATATATGCCCCGCCCCCTCAAGTGTTGGAGGTGTTAGATATGCAGCTGTGAGATATAATGTGCGTTGTATGGTCAATAAATCCACGGTTTACTAACACGGAGATCATGACAGTTATTTATGCTACACGAGTCAACATGTGTCAGAAGTAAACTACAACAGCACGCAAAAGTGAGTTTTATCTCAGCTGAAAAGTTTCGATGAATGTCACTCGACTTGTGACTAACTAGCCGCTAAGCTACGTAAATAACTACAATCGCACGCGCCAGCCATGGCAGGGGAATTCCGAAGACCGGATCCTCTCATTTTTGACGAAAATATTGCAGAGAACTGGCGCTTATTTGAACAAGAGTTTTGATATCTTCATTGCTGCAGCTCATGGGGACAAACCACGTTGAACACAAGCATTCATTCTCCTCAACCTCGCGGGTTCCTAAGCCATCGAACGCGAACGGTCCTTTGTTTATGCACAAGAGGTGAAAATGACAGTGTTATTATTACGCCGGCTGAGTCCAGGGAAGACTCAGACTGCTTAAAGAGAAAGTTCCGTGAGATTTGTGCTCCTCATATCAACATCACCATGGAATTAAACAAGTTCAACATGAAATCGCAGAAGCCGGTAAGACTTTTCAATCCTATATTAGCGATTTAAAACTAGCTACAAATTCGGTGCATTACAAGGCGAGCTTATTCGTGATCGACTAGTCTGTGGAATACACAGTAACATTCTGAGAAAATCACTGTTGCGTGATCCAGAACTCAGCTTGACTAAAGCCATAATAGCATGCCAGATCTATGAGCAAACTGAACAGCACACTAAAGACCTAGCAACACTCCAAACGACAACTGCTACGGTCAATGCTGTACACCAAGCATTTGCAGGAAAGTACAAAGATTACAAATCGAAACACAAACCAGACAGTAAAGCACCATCAACCATAAAGAACTGTAACAATTGTGGTAGTGACCATGCAGCCAAAAGAGATAAGTGTCCTGCATTTGGTCAACAATGCAATGGCTGCAAGAAGTGGAACCATTTCAAGAAATGTTGCAGGTCCACTCAAATAAATCGAGCAAGGTGACGCTACACCAAAACCGTCCACAATGTTGAACCACACCAAACAAACAGTGATGAAAGTGAATTGTTCTTCATTGATGGAGTAACTGCAGAGTCTGTTGATTCCATGACTAACCTAACACAAAAGAGCAAATTGTACAGCACTGTATACATGGTAAGCCGGTGCAACTGAAAGTGGACACTGGGGCCAAGTGTAATGTAATGGATTTAGACATGTTCCAACACCTACAAAAAAAGGAAGAACTTAATGTGTCAAACACAACAAAGCTCATAGCATATGGTGGCAACGAACTACACACACTTGGAACAGTCACACTACCATGCAGTCTAGACAGCAAAACTTACGACCTGCTGTTTTATGTCATCAAAAGATCTGCACAGCCACTACTGGGTCTACCTGACTGCCTACACATGAGGCTTCTAACACTCAAAAGGAAGTCCACCAGCTGAACACGTCCAGTCAGGATGAATTTACGGACAGAATTCTCGCCAAATATGCTGACCTTTTTAAAGACTACCTGTCACATACTCCATGAAAATCGACCCCACTATTCCTCCTGTTGTTCGACCAGCAAGACGCATTCCAGTTGCTAGTTGCCAGGTAAATCTCTGGCTAAATCCGCCAGAAATGCAACTTCAGACTTAAAGAAGTGAGCTACATGGGCCATGTCTTCAGCAGTGACGGCCTACAAGCCGATCCATCAAAGACTAAAGCCATTAGTGTAATGCCAGAGCCCACAAACGCCACTGCTCTTCAAAGATTTCTCGGCATGGTCAACTATATGGGCAAGTTTATCCCTAACCTAAGTAACATATCCGCCCCACTCCGCCAGCTTACACACAAAGACATGGCATGGTCTTGGCAGCAGCAGCATCAAGATGCTTTAAAAAAAAATGCCTTGAAAAAATGCCTGACATGCCCCCCTGTCCTGTCCTATTACAACGTTGACAAGCCCGTCACCTTAACATGTGACTCCTCACAGTAGTTTTCGCTTGCACCAAGTTCAACGATTACATTTATGGCAAACCAGTGGCTGTTGAAACAGATCACCAGCCTTTGGTGAGCATAATCAAACGCCCAATACACAGCACTCCGGCCTGACTCCAACGGATGTTGCTTCAGCTCCAACGCTACAACATCCCCCTAGTTTACAAAAAAGGAAAACACATGTACATAGCAGACACCTTGTCATGGGCCCCACAAGCATCTGAACAGCAACAGTTCACAGAGGAGAAAACTTTTGAGGTCATGAACATCTGCAACATATCACCATCACGCATGGATGAACTTAAACGCCACACAGCAAATGACCCCACTCTACAAATGCTTGTAAACACAGCCAGACAAGGACGGCCAGCCAAACTGCACAGTGTTCCCCCAACAATGCTTCCGTTTTACCCATACAGAAATGAACTGGTCACAAATTATGGAATTGTGTGGAAAGGCCACAAAGTTGTCATCCCAGAAGCACTTCAGCTGGAGTACACACAAATCGTAAAAAGAGGTCACCCTGGAGCTGAATCTACCAAACAACGTGCACGTGGCATATTCTTTTGGCCTACCATGACAAAAGACATTAATGCTTACATCACATCCTGTGCCACATGCAACAGCACTAAACCACACCCGCAAAAATAACCCCTTCAGCTTCATACAGTTCCAAGCCTACTATGGTCAACAGTAGCCTGGCTCCACCCTCCTACGTACTTCCGCTCAAATTTCCTTTTCCTTCAGTACTCCTTCTGGGACTGCTGTATAGTCTTATGTTTTCTCTGAACAATTTTTTACCGGTGCAATCAGCAAACAGAGGGAGTGACTGAAAACGATGATGTTGATGTCGTGCTCTAGTTTGAGTTGTAGTTCAGTAATGGCGGTGGAGAAAGATGCGAGTGAAGCCATTAATTCCTGGCACCGCTGCCGAATATTCAGAAGTTAAAGCCGGAGCAAGAACAATCTTTGCTGAGTTTTATTGGTGACAATGATGTTGTGGCCTGGGAAAAGTTTGATTTTCCAGCTCGCTCCGTTAGTGGTGAAGGAGTTGCTGAAGTCGCCATTTATTCATATCATACCAAGCATATGACAGCATATTTACAGCATATACAATCATGTTACGGACCACAAGAGCAGCGCGTTCCCGATCACAAAACTCTCCCCTCCACTGTGAATAAATTACAATCCGAAAGCACGAGTTTTAGGTTTTATCACTGAGGTGGTGTGCACATTTATTTGCGGACTTCCATGTGAGAATCAAAGGCGAACGGCGTGTGACATACGTCACGACCAAACGTTAGCGATTGGTTATGGCAGATCAGAGTGACTCTGAGCAGATTCAATAGTTTTAAACTTCAACAGAGTACCCGCCTTCAAGGAAGTAAACGCTTGTCAATGGAGAGTGGCCAGACTCTCGTACAAATGAAATGTACAAGAGTCTGGTAAGACCAGGCTAGGTCAACAGTAGCAGCTGACATCTTTGAGTGGAACAGTCACCAGTACAGCTCTACAATTTGACCTCAGCAAGTGTCATACAGAAGCTAAAAAGACAATGGGAGACAATGTTTGTGAGCAATGACAGTTTGTGAGCAATGAGTTCAAAGATTTTTCTACGGCCTGGGACTTCGTGCACAAAACCAGTAGTCCAAACTACCCTCAGTCTAATGGCCTAGCGGAGCGCGCAGTTCGCAGTGCTAAGCAACTTATGGAAAAGTCTAAACGAGATCTATCCAAACCTGCTGAATCTGCGAAATGTTCCAAGAGATCCTAAACTTGGCTCACCAGCTCAGAGACTAATGTCCAGACAAACCCGCACCACCCTACCTCTCCATGCGCAGATCACAAAGAAAAGACTGTGTCAAAAGAACAGCTACGACAAAACCAATAAACAATTGAGCACACTCTCAAAAGGCCAAGTAGTGAGGATGCAAACCCCTCGCGGTTGTGACAAAAAAAGGAATGGTGACGGAAGTCTGCCGTGAACCAAGATTGTCCTTACATTGTCCTGTCTGGAGGAAAGGAATATAGGAGAAACCACAGACACCTCCTATCTGTGAAAAAACCTATGCCAAGCCAGTACAATGATGACGGTCTCCAGGTAATCCATGCTCCAACCAAAGTGAATGATCCAAAAAGATACCTGATGTACCTGTACAGACAACCACAGGTCAAATAAACCCTCAGACACATACACAATTGAGAGCCAGTCCTTGCGCACTGTCCATCCTAACCCAAAATACAAGGACTGAAGCTGTTGAATGGCACATTCATATGTTATTTAATTGTTTTTCTAGGTTAAACATACCAGTTTCGTTAATGTGTAATACACTTGAAGCAATATTTATTTTTTGGTATTACTACTGTTTCAAATTTGATATACCTTTGTTGTTCTAGTAAAGTGTTAAAAGAGAAGAGTAAACGAATGTTCATTGTGAAGCAGAATTACAATGTTTAAATCAGTTTAGTGTTTTGATACTATACTTAGGAAAGGGGATGTAGTACACCAGTATGTGTGCATTCATTGTGTAGGTGGTTACGAGCTCTCTCTCTCTCTCTCTCTCTCTCTCTCTCTCTCTCTCTCTCTCTCTCTCTCTCTCTCTCTCTCTCTCTCTCTCTCTCTCTCTCTATATATATATATATATATATATATGCCCCATCCCCTCAGGTGTTGGAGGTGTTAGATATGCAGCTGTGAGATATAATGTGTGTTGTATGGTCAATAAATCCACGGATTACTAACATGGAGATCATGACAGTTTATGCTACACAAGTCAACAGTAGCTCTTTGCAAATAATATTTTTATTTTAAAATATGAGCACATTCACTCTTAATCGTATGCCTAGTAATGCTGGTTCCATTAATGTTTCTTAGTCATATTTAGTTATGAATTCTGCCAAGATTGACTGCTGATTGAAAGTTGTTTCAAACAGTAGGCTACAGAAAGCACACATCGTGCAATTTTTAAGGGTCATCTAGTTACTGGACTCTTAGAATATAAATATATATATATATTCCATGAAATCAGTTCAAAATGGTCAAAAACCTTTGGTCTTGAATGAACAAATATATCAGCTCTTTTTTCACATGGCTAAAAAAACAGATTAGAAAATGTCTCTTCTTGCCTAAAACACTCATGCCAGGGCCTTGTGACACTTGGATGGAAATATTATTGTGTTAATTTAATTCACAGTGGGAAAATACATGAACTCAGTACCCTCTTGTTTATTTACAGCTTTAAGGCTTTAGTGTTTACACTTCCCTACCCCAATAAACAAGGCGGACCACAGCCACATTGCCAATTACAACCTCACAGTTAAAGCCAAAAATGAGTTTTGAGTTTGTGAATAAGCTCTTCATTCTCTCCACTTGTGCAGGGATTTAACATTTTCTGAAATGACAATCTCTGATGTTTGAAGTTCATAATGTTTATAATAGCTAATTTTGAGAAAAGCTTTATCAATGCATTTACCAGAATTAGTGCCAGATTTACTAAATAATCTACCAGTTTGTCTGGTTTAAGACATGCTTTTTGGGGGCGGTAAATAATGGTGTAAACATCAGTAAATTGACAAGGGCAAAGCTTTGTAAATCACATTGCACATTTAAATACTCTCCTCCCATTAATTTAGCATTTGAAAGGGAAACTCCAACAGATGCATATGCAATAAGTTCAGCCGCAAAAATAACTCTGTCCACACCTTTTCAGCGCGATTTTTCACTGCGTGTCTTTAGTAAATCCTGACAGTAGTTTTTTTAACGGCAAAAGGTTTTGCGCTGGATCAAACTGTTAGTGAATCTCGCCCATAGTGTCCAAATACAATACCAAAACTATCATCTTGTCTGTTCATTACATTCTCTTCTGCCCTAGTAGAATTGAGAGAAGAAAATTGCTCTACTGAGAATTGTAATTGCTTTTTTTCTGATGACAAAGATAAAATATCCTGGCTTTTCCTTGGTGATCACATTAATCATACAGCAGACAGAACCTAATCTTGGGGGGGGGGGGGGGGGGGGGTAATGGATAATAAAATAAACTTCTCTTTCCCAAAGGAACAGTTCAAATGTATTCAAAGTCCACAGAAAATAACATGCTACTGCCCATAAGACTTTAGACAGTTATTGTTCTCTGAAAAATAGTGACAATTGATGACAAAGATTGTACTGTTCCGTCCAAACAAAATAAATGAATCTTATTAATTAGGTTAATATCATCTAGAGAGGACATGATGAGAAACTTGTACCCTTTCTGAGGAAAACTATATAAAGTACAGCAAGCAATTAATCCCTTCATACTCTCCAACATAATATAAAAATCAAGAGACATTTTTATATTCGAGTCCTATATTCATAGGCGAGTCCTGGTGCTGTAAAGAATCCTGGGGTATGATGATGAATCCCAGGAGAAGCATTGAGACACTGCGGTGAAGATGACCAAGGTGGAGGAAGAGACCATAGTGGAGCTGGAGACCATGGATGAGTCAGGAAGGAAGAGACCATGGTGGGACTGGCAGAAGAGATGACCACAGCGGAGATAGAGACCTCCATGGAGGAGCTGGTGACGGAAGAGTCCGTAGTGAGGCTGGTAGGAGGGAAGCCCATGGTGGAACCAGCAGAGTGGATGGCCATGGAGGAGTCAGAGGGATGGAGATCTATGGCGGAGCCTGCTGGACAGCTGACCATGGCCGATGTATTCGAAGACTTGAGGGGGAGACCAAGGCAGAACTGAAGGGATGAAGGACTGGGGTGGGGCTGGTGGGACTGAGGACAACGGTGGAGCCTGAGGGATGAAGGACCTGGATGGAATGGAGGGTGAAGGGACGAAGCACAGCCAGAGGACCAGAATTTGATAGTGAAGCCAAGCAGTCGACAGACCAAGGTGGAGCCAGAAGGTGGAGTCGAGGACTCAGAGAACCACAGAATCATAGGGCTGAGACAGAGATGGAGTCGAAGGGTTGTAACTCCTTTCTATATGTACCAAATCTGAAGGCCACTGTGGCTCTAGCTGGCTAGGAAAACGTGGTTGTGCCGGTGGAGCCTGAGGACTGGACCTACCAATTCTTTGACTACTCAAGGGAATCGTGATCCTCCTCCACCCATTTTCAGGCCAGATCCACATACTCAAAGACCATCCTTTGGCAGCAGTGACTTCAAGGGTTTGTTTAAACCTGCTCAGAAAATATGATAAAGGAATCGTCATGAAAGTGAACGGATTTGCCTAAGAGTAAGAATTCACGGATGTGGTTCTCAAGGGTACAATCTTCTTTGAGGAGCAGGAGTTGTACAGCAGCTAGATCTTATTGCTTGCTGTACCTTTAATAAAAAAAAAACACAAGGAATAGGTGGGACTTAATCAATAACCATGGAAACACACACGGGCATAATTGGTAACTTAGGCAAGAATGGAAACAGGAATTAAACACAGGAAATACGTGACACATAATGAAAGTCAGTGGGGTCCAGCGATGTTTTGGACCCCATTGAACAGCGTCATTTGGGCAGTTGAGACATTTGAAACGTTCTTCAAAATATCTTATTTTGCTTTCCACAGAAGAAATATAATTATTACACATTCTGGTCACAACTAATGTTTAGCTGTATTTAGTTTTTTTGTGCACTGAAGTTGTCCAGACAACAGAAAAGTGTGTAGGCTGGAAGGACAGAAAAACATTGAATAAAAAGCCCTGGATGATCAGCCTGGCTTTTACTTGGGATAGCTCGTAAATCAAACAACATCGGTCCATTTATCATTGAGACCTACATTTGCGAGAAAAACTCCCCAAACATCAACAGTGGGAGTTTGACCTAATTTATTACAATCAAACATTTTAACTGGGTTTTGGAAATGTGGAAATGTCTTCAGAGAACTATTGACATTGCATCAATGGTAGTGTGATTTTCTCCAAGCTACATACTCTGAGAGTATGTGTATTTGTGTAACTGCATGAATGAAACCAAAATGTTATGCTTCAGCCATTTTAGAGCTTGAGTCTTTGTGGCAGCTTGCGTCACTGTGACACCAGCTCTCCTAAACTAACAGATATGTTGCATTTTGGGATTAATGTCAATCATTACCATTGTTTTTTAGTAAATGTTTCCCTCATCTTAGGTATTAGTGCTTGTTGATTTGCCACAAAGATAAACTCATCTCCACAGACTTTGGATTCTATCATTGCTAAATACTATCTAATTCTACTTTGGTAGTGTACATTTTAAGTAATGTAAACCTTCAGAACCAATAATCTAGTATGAATACAGTATAAATCACCAGTAAAATGTAATATAACATGTTACGGATAAATCAATATTTCACAATGTTACTGTTTTTTACTGTATTTTTGAATAAATACAGCCTTGGTGAGCACTTTCAAAAACATTAAAGGAACACGGCACTTTTCTCATGGCAAAATTTCCCCTAGAGTTGAATGCTAAGCTATGCTAAAAGTGCTACAGCCAGACCCGGAGATCGGCTGAATGGATTCAAAAACAGTAAAACTCAACTGTTTAACTCTAAGGGAGTTGGAAAATGAGCCTATTTTCAAAAATAGTGGGGTGTTCCTTTAAAAAATCTTACAGACCATAAATTTGTGAACGGTAATATATATGTAATTTACAGGACAGAAAAAAACTGTAAAACAAAAAGCCATATTTTAAAACATTTTTATTATTGTTAAGAAATGTAACAGAATTTACCTGACACACATTAAGACTACTATGTTATGTTAATGCAGGATTAGCTACCCTTTTGGGGCCACAGCTGGTTCTCTCATCATCTGCAAGGGGCTCCCCGTGGGGTGAGAACAAGCCTCATAGGTACGTCTTGGAGAAAACAACTTTTAATCAATGACTTTACCACAGCCACAGGAAGATGCCCAGACTGGAGACAAGTAAATAAATAACCTCAAAAAACATATTTTACACATATGCCATAATAAGAATAATGTTTATCGAATAATCTTCGTCATTTACCCCACAGCTGTTAGTCACTCATGTCAAACTGATGAAAGTGGCCTTAGAATGAATGGAATGTTTTTTCGAGAGGTTAATAGAACAGTCTTTCAGCGTTTTACGTCACTACCACCCACAGTTTTCCTCAACATATGGACGTAATATGAGTGCGTTTCCCTGTCTGCCTCTTGATGACAAGGGTCAATTCATTAACACTCACTTCTTAAAAATCACATGACTAGACTCTCAACAATGGTGTAGCCTTGCAATAACAACACCGGACAAGAAAAAATGTATGGTTGCTGTGTTAATGTCTAGAACGTGACAAAGTTTGAGTTGGCAAGGTGGAAAATTAATTGTCGATTTGGAAGAATGCAAAATACGTTACATAAGCCTCTTTTCAAATTGGCTTGAATCAGACACTTTTATCATGGCTAAAAACTGACCTTTCTAAAGGCCTATTGCAGATGGGCCCTAACATTCCTTTTCTGCTCCTGTCAGTGGAAGTAGACTGGATGGATGTGCGCTCAATGCAAGATAAAAACTCAAGCCAAATTTTGGAAATATTCGGTATTAAGAAATACGAAACGATAAATCCTCCCATACTACTCAATTTCAGTTGTTAATTGTGGGAAAAGAAGAGTAAGCTTTATTGGATAATCTGTTTTACATATGATATCCTTTGCTGTTGGAAGTAAAGCAGTCCTGCTGAGCAGATCATCAAACAAGCACAAGTCTCCATCACCAGGTGCCAGTAAAAATAAAGACTTGTCAGGCAATATAGCCTGTGTTAAATGCCACTAGGGCTGTAGAAGCACATTCTTATGCATTTATCTGGGAGCTAAAGCAGTACTGCTTTACCTTAGGTTTTCAAAATCCTTATGGTACACTGCCAGTAAAAAGTTTGAATACTCTTGACTAAATTTATGCTTGTCATAATAATACAAATCAAAAGATCGAAAGATTATGCTTAAATACTTCAAATAAGTTTTGTGGACAATATAAATTTCCTATAAATAAGGTATTTTATATAATTTATTTATATAAGGGGAACTCTATCAATATGCTTTAAAAACCATCCAGGGTAGGTTAGAGAATAACACTGAAGCAGCTGAAATGTAAAATAAGTTTTGATTGGTTTTACATTGTTTTGGCCATAATTTCCAAAACTCTATTTCATAGTTTATTGTTACTTCTCAGTTAGTAGATATGTTACTATTATTCTAAAAGATGATGGTAAGTAGTGACCAGTGCTAATGTATATGTGTCACTAAACGGTGATAGCACAATATAAATAAGTATATATTGTATTATTCTGTCACATATATAGCTACGTTGAGACCAAATATCATTCAGTTGATCAGTGATATTCTCTCTCACTGATGAAGTCATTGATTAGTATTAACAGAATTGTCCAGGGGTGCTGTTCAATCTTCTTCTTTTGATCAGCTTTACTCGCGGATATGAAAAATGACAATATGCTTGACTGTCTTTTTGACATTATGGCAACATTAACTTAATGCCAGGTATACACCCTAATCAAACGTTCTGTTGCTCACTGCACAAAAAACAATAAGTGGTAAGCACCAACCAATGAGAATGATTTTGAAGTTAAGAAAGCTGTTATATATGTTGAGGGCCAATAGCAAAACATAACCTCCAAATACATCTGCATAATCCCTAGGGGTGTAACGGTACACAAAACTGACGGTTCGGTACGTACCTCGGTTTTGAAGTCACGGTTCGGTACGAGTTCGGTACAGCAGATTTACAAAATTGCTTTTTATTTATTTTTTATATTTAACAGTGGTTTACTGGAGAAAAAAGTGTCCTTGAATGAATTAAATTATATCTAAAAGTTTATTTAAGATATTTCTGTAAATTATATAGGGAGCCCTTACTTGTATGTCACGGGGTGACAAAACAAACCGAACGGGACTAAGATCCTGGTGAATACTGTTGCAGGATTTTCCAGTGAACACCCGGTCTATGCCCTGGGAATCTGTTGCCATGGCAGCGGGGCTGATTGCCTGAGTGACAGCAGGTGTGGGGCAATTATAGAGAACGCTGTGAGAGGGACACCTATTGAGATGAGGCTTTAAAAACAGAGAGAAAACAGACTGTGTGTGTGGTTCTCCTCCCGTATGATGCTGTGTTTGTCAGCGGGTTGCTCTTTTTATTGAGGCTGGGCTGTGGAGTGGGGAAGATTGGAGTTGGGGAAGAGGAAGGAAGGAGTGAAGTATTTGGCAGCGAAGACTTGAGGAATATCGTCCGTAGTGAGAAAGACGCAAGTGATGAGTATTTGATCCGTTGTTTATATGCACTAACACTGAAGTGGTGTGGAGAGTTTGGAAAACGTTTGGCACGAGTGAACTATTACACCGAGTGAATTAATGATCTGTCTCCAACTTCTGTCCTCTCCTTGCCGAATGTGGTGATCGCTGCATCATTCTTCTGCTTTCCCGGAGCAAAGTCAAGCCCTGATCGAGGACGAGATCCGATCTGGTGGGAGAAAAGACCGGTGGGTGAGTGCTGGCCCGAATGCACGGTGTGCGAGTGGAATTGCAGTGCCTGAAGTGAAGATTTACACGGTTTGTGCTGTGAAGTGAAATTTGTGTGTGGAGAAGTAATAGAAGTCTGCCGTGCACTCCCCTCCTACAGTCTTCCACCCGCTGTCTCTAACGAAGGGTCCTGATAAAGCAACTGCCCAACTTCCGGCTTGAAAAGACCCGGCCCCGCTAGTGCTGAGTGCTTCATATATCATGTTCTGTTGAAACTATGCTGTGTCTGTTCTAGTGCTCAGCCGAAGTGAGCGTCCCGCTCAAAGTGCCCTCCCCGCCTGGTGGTCTCCACACGCCCCTATTGGAAGCCTTGACCCTGTCCAGAAGAAGAAAAGGTATATCAGTTGCAAGCTTCATGTACTGTTGAGCCGTTGAAACTGTGCTGTGTCTATCCCAGTGTTCAGCCGACGCGAGCGCCCCGCTCAAAGTGTCCCCCCCCCCCGCCTGGTGGTCCCCACACGCCCTATTGGAAGCCTTTACCCTGTTCAGAAGAAGAAAAGGTATATCAGTTGCAAGCTTCGTGTACTGTTGAACCGTTGAAACTGTGCTGTGCCTATCCCAGTGTTCAGCCGACGTGGGCGCCCCGCTCTAAGTGTCCTCCCCGCCTGGTGGTCTCCACACGCCCTTATTGGAAGCCTTGATCCTGTTCGAAGGAGGGAAGGTATATCAGTTGCAAGGCTTCACACACCGTTGAACCGTTGAGACCTTGCTGTACTGTTCCAGTGCTCAGCTGAAGTGGAGTGCTCCGCCCAAAGTGTCCTCCCCGCCTGGTGGTCGAGTGTTCCGCCCAAAGTGTCCTTCCCGCCTGGTGGTCTCCACACGCCCCTATTGGAAGCCTTTACCCTGTCCAAAAGGAGAGAAGGTATATCAGTTGAAAAGCTTCCCATACTGTTGAACCGTTGAGACTTTGCTATACTGTTCCAGTGCTCAGCGGAAGTGGAGTGTTCCGTCCAAAGTGTCCTCCCCGCCTGGTGGTCGAGTGTTCCGTCCAAAGTGTCCTTCCCGCCTGGTGGTCTCCACACGCCCCTATTGGAAGCCTTGACCCTGTTCGAAAGGAGAGAAGGTATATCAGTTGAAAAGCTTCACATACTGTTGAACCGTTGAGACCTTGCTGTACTGTTCCAGTGCTCAGCTGAAGTGGAGCGTTCTGCCCAAAGTGTCCTCCCCGCCTGGTGGTCTCCACACGCCCCTATTGGAAGTCTTGACCCCGTTTGAAAGGAGAGAAGGTATATCAGTTGAAAAGCTTCACATATTGTTGAACCGTCGAAACTGTGCTGTGTCTGTCCCAGTGTTCAGCTGACGTGAGCGCCCCGCTCAAAGTGTCCCCCCCCCCGCCTGGTGGTCCCCACACGCCCTATTTGGAAGCCTTTACCCTGCTCAGAAGAAGAAGAGAGTGGCTCGCTTGCCCCCACCTCTGAGTACCTCCCTCCGGAGTAACCCCAGTGACTCGCTTCGCCCTCACATCGGCATACTTACCTGGTTCCAGTCTGAATGGGGTTCGTCTGACCACGGCCTCCCCTCTTGAGTCCCGTAGAGGAATACTTACCCCGTGACCTACCTGGACGGCGCGGAGATTCCCCCCCCGATTCCCCTCCGACGAGCCTCCGGTTCGCCACGAACGTCCCTCCCCTCCCGTCCCGGGAGGTCGGTAGACTCTTGAACTGTCCTGGTGGCAAGAAGAAGATTTTAATTAGGACTTATCCAATTCATCGACCTTTTAACAATAATAAATAAACTGTATTATTTTATTCCCTTGTCTGTCTGGTCCTTGACACGTTCCTCGGGGTGGTTCCCGGGTTTCCAGGGGTGGGTGCAGTCTGGTTTGGCCCGCCCCGACCTGTGACATGTACATTAATATTAAAGGTTCACAACAGCGCCCAAACTATTAGCCTAAATTCAGTTGCTATTTATTTTTAGGTATAATAATCAACACTCAAATAACACATTGTGTGCAAATATGTAAACTTAACATAAGGCAGTTTTTGCATTAACTTCTAAATCTAATTATAAAATAGTTTTTTTCTCCAAATCGTTGTTGAAATATAATAATTTATATACAGTGTCTGTCATTTTCATGACAGGTTTATTTAAAGCTACACTATGTAACTTTTCCGTCCACTAGAGGTCGCCTGTTCAAAACAAAGGCATAGTTTGATGACGCCACGTTTGAGCGCAGAATCTCGGGACATGTGGTCTTCACCTCACAGCCGGTGGGAAACAGTCAGGATAGGACTCGGGCAGAAATCATGTTCATGGATGCGATTATTAACATTACTGTAGTCTGAAGCAGAGCAGGAGCGAGCAATGTGGAGCTGAGCAAGGCCGCAGGAGCGATTGAAGAGCGGGACTGTTATTATGGCATAGTCGCTGGCGGGACTTTTATTATGACACGGTTGCCGGCGGCACTTCCTCTTCTCCAGTGCTGAGTGTGAGGTAACGCAGCTCTGTTTATCGTATTAGATATATCTGAGTGTGTTGAAAAGGAACTTATGACGTTCGCTCGGCGGCTGCTATGACACTTGTTCACACTGCAGTGAGAGTAAAGTGTTTCACTGAATAAAACCGGAGACCGAGGGTGACGCAGATATGACGCAATCGACAGGCGACTCCCTCACACGCATAGCTCACACGTCCCGGCTCCTTGGTTAAAATAGCAATTTTCTCACGATTTACAAATAGTTGAAAACATTTGGGATATTCTAAGTACTCAACTGAACAAAATATATAACACTGGCCTAGTGGTTTCTGGATGTTTTACTGCAAAAATCCTACATAGTTCACCTTTAACATGCATGAAATAATCAAGACATCACTAACAGGTCAAGTAGAATATAATGAATATAACGGCTAATATAAAGCATATATTTAGCGAAAGAGTTGATTTCTCTAGTGAATAAAATTCTGTGGACACTGAATGACTGCCTGAGGTAAATGTGATGCTAACGTTACATGACATTGTTTAGTTCACAAGCAGTTATATTGACATCTTTCCGCAATTGAAACACTGATTTTGCGATTACACCACATATATACATGACAGTAAATTGTAATGTATCCTCAGCATACCTTCAGATCGTCATTCATGTTTATTCTTGAATCTTTAGTAACAGATGATCAATCGTCTTCACAGATGATCGCGTTCACGCGCGTGCGCGTCGCACGGCCACTTGAACTGTGATCAGTGACCAGTCACGCCACATAGAGCGTCAAAACGGCATTTATCGTTTGAATTTCGTGATAAAATGGACTGAATACTTAATATGTTCGTGTGGGAACTCGGATTGAAGTATGTTCCGCGCTTACAACAAGCCGACAGTGAACTGTTAAAGATTACATTCATAACCGTTCGACGCGTGCACCGTTCACAAATGATCGCGGTCACGCGCGCACGCCGCGCGGCCACTTGAACTGTGTTTAGTGATCACTGATCAGTCACGCACATTAAAGAGCATCAAAACGTCATTTATAGTTTGAATTTCATGATAATATGGACTGAATACTTAATATGTTCGTGTGGGAACTCGGATTGAAGTGTGTTCCGCGCTTACAACAAGCCGACTGTTAACTGTTAAACATTACATTCATAACCGTTCGGTACACGCGTGCACCGTACCGGAAGCCCTGTACCGAAACGGTTCAATACGAATACGTGTACCGTTACACCCCTAATAATCCCACACTTGATCTGTCTCGCTTTGTCTCATATGCGAGCATGCACTGTTAACATATGATGCACTTGTTGATGCCGGATTGTTTAAAAACAAATACCGGAACACAAAAGTCCAAAATCTAACATTTTCCAGAACAGGATCCGGCTTCACCTCATCTTCCTCCTCATCTTGACCGTGACAAAACACCAGACCAAGGAATGGATTTAATCATGGATTTAGCAGCAGTTCCACTTCAACCAGGGGACCCTCGGCTCCACCATGGTCTGTCATCCTTCAGGCTACGCCGGGCTCCCCCGTCCGTCTGGCTCAACCTTGGTCAGTCATCACCCTGGTTGTGCCGTGGATTTTGAGGCCTCTGGCTCCGCCTTGTCCCTCCACCCCTTTGGCTCGACCGTTGTCCTCAATCCCAATGGCTCCGCCCCAGTCTGCCGAGCCCCCGTCTCCACCTTGGACCCGTGAGTCAGCGGTTGTACCTTGGCCCTTCGGTCCTTCTGTGTCGCCCTGGGTCTCCGTCTCCCCGGCTTCGCCTGGGTATTTACCTCCTTGGTGTCTCCCTCTGTCAACTCGTCCACCTCCAGAGCCACCTCCTTCCCTCCTCTATAGGACATTTACACTGCGAGGATGTGCCTTTCGGGATGGGGGAGTTATGTAACGTGCAGTTTGGTTTCTGTTTCATTTTCATGGACTTCTAGTTTATAACTCTGTTTCCTTTTTTCCTCCATGGTTTCTAGAATGGGTTCATTGGTCGCCTCATTATTTGATTGCTTTGATCCACCTGATCCTTGTTTTGTTAAATGAGTTTGCTTATTATATATTGCCCTCAGTTCTGTCTGTTCTTTGTCTGGTGTTGTTTGTATTAGCTCAAACTGTTATGAGGGTTTGCCTTCATTGTATCTTTGTTTTGTTTTGTATATTAATAGTGCTGCAGATTAGATCCTTCACCCCATCTTCTTCCTGACCGTGACAATAGTAGGGTCACCACTTGTATGCCAAATAGCCGTCAACAGGTCTGTAGGACTGTATTTTTCCAATAAGAAGTGAAGAAGAGGGTTTTTCCCCATGTGAGAAGTGAATGTGTTGTCCTCCTCCATGCAAAAAAAGAAAAAAAGTAGCACCTAACAATAGTCTTTTTAACATGGCAAGATATCAGAAAAAAGCAGCACGAAAATTCGTCACACCACCATTGTGAATTCAAATGATTTAAGCAGTTATTTTTAAAAGGAAATTCTTCAAAAACTATGCAATGGATTACCGTTTTCCATCCTATATGCCAATGTCATGTGCCATTTTCAACAAGACCTGCTTTATAGAGTGATCATTGGTATATCTGATATATTGCACATTCAATTGAATGTCCCACTAAAATGTTTTATGTTAAATGTATCTGTGGATCACACGCTGGAAAAATATATCTGCAAAACAATGGCAAAGAAAAATACCAATACCATAGCATGCAGTGCCTGTCTTTTGTGCATTTGCTTCCACTTAAACCTGTTTTAAAAAAAATCACTGAAAAAAATCGACTAGTGCTTTCGACAAATATGTTAACAATGACGTACTCCACCATAAATGATATAAGTGGCTTAAAAACAAAAACAAATCTATTCTGCTTAAGATATGCAGTCATGGTGACTGTCATGTTGAGATCATACACTCTAAAAAATGCTGGGTTAAAAATAACCCAAGTTGGGTTGAAAATGGACTAACCCATCAATTAGGTTGTTTTAACCCAGCAATTGGATTGTTTTAACCCAGCAATTGGGTTGTTTTAAGCAAACATTTAACCCAACCGCTGGGTTAATACAACCCAATTGCTGTGTTAGTCCATTTTCAACCCAACTTGGGTTATTTTTAACCCAGCACTTTTCAGAGTGTATGACCAGACAAACACACTTTCAATTGTTGAATCAATTCATTATGACTGACAAATACACCTGAAAATAATGTTTCTAAAATTGCATTGGTAGGGTTTTTAGCACAATACCTCCATGCCAGTATGTGTAACTTAAAAAGTCCAAACCAAGACCACTGCAGTATCAGTTGTAATGAATGAGAGTAAGAGCCAGTAAAACATAACCAAAGAAACTCTAAATAAGAAAATGCGATCCGCTCATTTAACATTCCCCACACTACTCCCCTAATATAGTCAACTGGAAACGCATGAGCGAATTCAGACACTGTGCTGTGGATGCATCTTAGGGAATTTATTCAGCAACGCTCACATGCTAGCCATTAAATGTACACTCGTTATACACTCGTGTTATACACTCGTTATTGAGGTGCATTATGGGATTGAATGAGCGTGATTAATAATGCCCACTATAGTTTCGGACACCACTACAAATGGCTGTCCCCTCATATAGTTTCACAGGTTCACCAGGCTTTCTCACCACCCCCACTCAACTTCTAATCACCGGCACATATCACTTATTTACTCACCTCATCAGCCACCACATATAAGCACACACCTCAGTTCACTCGATGTCTGGCCTTAAACTAGGACACAGAACCTTATCAGTGATCGCCGATTCCTGTGTATTTTTAAGTGTTGTTCCATGTGTGTTTCTAAAAGTAATTTCAAGAGTTTATTTCCAAGTGATACTTACCTGTGCTCCGCTTCAGTGCAGAGTGCTTCATCTGCCTGCTCTGCATTCCTCTCCATCCATCCATCCACTGTAAGAAAGACATCCAGCCATTGTAAGATAGACACCATCCACCCATCCATTGTAAGAAAGACAATCTCATCCATTCATCCATCCATCCATCCATATATCCATCCATTGTAAGAAAGACACCATCCATCTGTCCATTGTAAGAAAGACAATCTCATCCATCCATCCATACATCCATACATCCATCCATTGTAAGAAAGACACCATCCATCCATCCATTGTAAGAAAGACAATCTCATCCATCCATCCATCTATCCATCCATACATCCATCCATTGTAAGAAAGACAATCTCATCCATCCATTGTGAGAAAGACATCCATCCATCCATCATTGTAAGAAAGACCACACATCATACATCATCCATCCATCATTCCATCCATCCATTGTGATAAAGACATCCATTCATCATTGTAAGAAAGATTTGGTTTATTTGGTGTGGGGTTGTTTTTCAAGGGTTGGGCTTGGCCCCTTAGTTCAAGTGAAAGGAACACTTAATGCTTCAGCATACCAAGACATTTTGGACAATTTCATGCTCCCAACTTTGTGGGAACAGTTTGGGAATGGCCCCTTCCTGTTCCAACATGACTGCGCACCAGTGCACAAAGCAAGACCCATAAAGACATGGATGAGCGAGTTTGGTGTGGAGGAACTGGCCTGCACAGAGTCCTGACCTCAACACGATAAAACACCTTTGGGATGAATTAGACTTAGAGCATCCCAACATCAGTGCCTGACCTCACAAATGCCCTTCTAGAAGAATGGTAAAAAATTCCCATAAACACACTCCTAAACCTTGTGGAAAGCCTTTCCAGAAGAGTTGAAGCTGTTATACTTGCAAAGGGTGGGTCAACTCCATATTAAACCATACGGATTAAGAATGGGATGTCATTAAAGTTAATTTGCATGTAAAGGCAGGCGTACCAAAACCTTTTGGCAATATAGTGTATATCCTGACATAAAGTGCATTATATTTACAGTAAATAAAAGCCAATTATTATTACACACAAATAATTATAAATGGCATGTGAAATATTCAAATATCATCTCAAAGTCAGCATGAAACAGAAGTTGCAATAGTCTTTTCTTCCCTTATTGTGATGTATATTCGAGTAAAACAACTTTTCGAACAAGAAAAAATATATTATTCGACTTGATTTTGTCCAGTGGGAATTGTTTGAGGTTTGATATTTCTGCAATCTCATGTGAGTGACAGGTTGTGTCATCCTCATACCAGTAAACCAGAATCAACCCACATGAAAAAATACTATAGTATATTATAGTAAAATTGCTCTAGTAAATACTATAGTGTTTTTGAACCATACTATAGTAAAGATACTACAGTAAATTGTAGTATATTGTAGTATATTATAGTATTTACTACACTTTGTTAATTTACTGTAGTATATTTACTATAGTATGGTTCAAAAACACTATAGTATTTACTAGAGTAATTTTACTATAATATACTATAGTATTTTTTCAAAATTCTCAATTAATCAATTCAATTCTCTTAGCTCTACCATATCAGTTCCACAGCTGCTGATGCAATAATTGTTCATCACATTTGCTGTTTTCTTCTGTGTGGAAATCTTTTTTACGTACGTCCAAGTTTGTGACTAAAGGTTTCAAGACACGGCTTTGTTCATCATTATAGTCGAACGTCACCATGTGAAAGCTTATACAACAAATACAAATCATAGGCCAGAAAGTGTTTAGTCACAGCAGAGGTTTCCCAAACTATGACGGAGTTCTCTTATCTTTGTTAACAGATCAATTGTTTTGCTTTACTACTATTTTTACCATGTTTGGAGCTTTGGAGACTGCTTTTCCTGGCTCCAAGTCCAAGTTACTACAGTTACTGAGGTTTGTTTGATGATGGGAACAAGTTCAGAGAGATCTCTCCTCAGACTGTTCTGTTTGTGTTAATGTCATTTATGGAAATGGTTTCTCCGGTGCATTTAAAGTGATGTTAAGTAGGTTTTCTCTAAGGTGCTCTTGCTAATAAAGTCCTTAATGTGTAGATATTGTGGGTTATGTTTCTCAAAATTATTACAACATCCTAATTACAACATGCAGGCCTACGACTAAACAAGACAAGAGTTTCTTTGTGTATTCCTTTTTGTATGGTTCCATCTGGATTTACTCATGTTTACAGTCATGTTCAGGGTCATAGGTCAGCAAAAGGTTTGTCATTCTAACACACAAAGGGAAAAGTAAAAGGCGACCAAAGAGTTCAACCTTTGAATTGTAAAATATTGTTACGGTACAGGTATGTCTATACTGAAAAATATTTGGTGTAGTATTTACTTTGAAACAATTTTCTTCAGAAATTTGCTAGTACATTTAACAATTAATTTCAATTAACAAATATTTTCTTGTAAAACATCAATCTCTGTTTTATTTTAACTGTGAATTTAATAATAAATATGCCTAATAAAATATTTTTGGGTAGAGTCATGTTGCAAACTTTCAGATGGCCCTGACAACCAAACACTTCACAGACTGTAGAGACCTATTCATTGTAAGATAACTGGTCAGAGTAGATACCACTGGCACTTTGAAGGAGAAAAAAAACTTCTCTCTGCTTTTTCACTGTATTAAGGAAGCATATAAGACTAGAAATATGACTGCATTAGCTATTTATCAACATTTCAACAAGTGCAAGCAACTCTTAGTGCATTGCTGGTTCACTTGAAGGCCATGGAAAGAACAATAAGGAAGACTTTTTGCATATACTGCCATGTGTTCCTCTTGTACACAGTGTGACTTCAGATGTAAGTCTAAAGACTGAGGTTGTGTTGGTATTCTATTGAAATACACTGCAGAACCATACAGGAAATGCCCTCCAGTGGGCCTCTAGACTTAAATGAAAAAGGGAGAGTAAGGCAATGTTTTTAGTGTAATCCAAAACAAAGAATATTTATGCGCATACAAAAGCTAGCTTCCTTTTAAAGTCACCATGTAATCTTTTTTATGGAATATTGCCGTTTTTATTACAAATTATTTATCCATGTGTAACAGGTCCTGCTTAATCCCACTTTGAGCGGGATTCGAACCATGGTCTCTGGCGTAGGAGTTGGGCGCGCTAACAAGGACACTAAAGATCGCAGCTGGTAGAATGAGTTGCTAGCACACCTCTTGAGGCCAGGGGAGTAAGGTTCACACTCACGGCCTTATAGCAGGCCCGTCGGAAGGAGGGGGGGGTGCAAGGCCCTGTGCAAACGTGATGTACAAGGCCTGGGGGTATAGCCTATTAACGGGGGTCTACTGTTGCTATAGTAACGAACAATTTGTTGTTTATGTGGATATTTAAGAAAAAGAAAAAAACGGTATATTCAGTTTAACAGTATTAGGTCCAAGAAGTTAAACTGTGTAACTGAACTGGGCAGTGCGCACATTTTGACGCTAAAATAATTTTCTAAATTATGCATGGGTCATACGCGTTTGCAAAATGGCCTGAATCCACTTGAATGAGTTTGGACTACTCTCTCACTGAATCATCAGAAGCGATTTCTCAGTAAAATAAACAGACAGTATTGAGAGGACCAGCAGGCGCTAAATTGATGTCTGACAATTTCGTCGCTTTTTGCAGTTTTCAGATTTAAAAACATTTAAAACATCTAGAGACAGAGTAGGCTTTACTTAGCCTGACAAGCCAGACCCACATCAAGATGTTGGGTTTGGAAACTCACCATTAGCAGGGCTCAATCCGAGGGGCGGGATAAACGGTTGTCTTTCAAATTCCCTCTGCACGCAATTGAATAGCGCCATGAGAGCCACAACCAACCAGAGCAAAGAAGAAGGTGAAGCGGAGCTAACGTTAGTTGATAGATTAAACTATTAAACTTAGTATCCGGTAGACTGCACTCGCGGCAGATTAGATTCTCCCTCTGGAGTCTGAGCTCTTTTGGGGCCCTTTAGACGTTTTGACATGCTCTTACATTTGTGTTTTTTTCAGTTGCTTATAAACACATTAATGGCAAAAGTAATTACACTGTATTCAGCACAAACTGGGCTACCATAATATGTGAGCAACATGTATGTACATGCTTGTATTTTTGTGAGAAAAATGTTTATGCACGGTTTTTGAAAAAACAAAAAGCTTTGTTTTAAAATTAAGGTCTCAAAGCACACAATAGAAATGTGTTCACAAGACTTTTGAGACAAGGACTTGGCAACACTGCAGCACAGCAATAGCAAACCACAATGATCCAACCATCCAATCAATTCCCAATGGACAAAGCCAAGTCCTGCCCTACAGTTTTGTCTTGTTAGAGAAGCCATTTCCTTCAAATATATACATCACAATAGGGAAGAAAAGACTGGCAACTTCCGTTCCATGCCGACTTTAAGGCTTTATCCTAACGGTCATGGAACCTCAAAAGTGACTGATTTGGAATGATTTGCAATAGATTTTAATGTGATTTGATGTTTGATGTTGCTAAGCCAACAGTAAAATGCTCCAATAAGCATAGAATTGCAAAGCACACACACATTAAACCAAATATTCGTTTCTTTTAAATCAGCATTTCATATAATCAGCTCATCTGGCATCATCAGAAGTTATTGTCTGTAATATAACTGAATTATACAATAGTCATGCTGATATATGGAAACTCCAGAAAAAAAAATCAAATGTGAGGTTTGCACATGCAACCACATGGCTACTGTTTGTGGAAAACCACGTGAAGTGAAGAGGTGAAAAGATGAGCCCAGCAAGTCACTGAAAGCTTGCTGGCATGATTTTCAGTGCAGTGACGCATTATTGATTTTCAGTTGAATGTGATGAAAAATGAATCTTCTGGTTAAGTGCTTTGGCGAGAACCAAACACCATGCAGATGTGGTATAACATGATGTCATGGTTTTACTCTTCGGGATGTTGGAAGTCAAAACTTATTGGAGCCTGTAACCGCTAGACACACCTTGCATAAATTCATAAACAAGCTAAAAGTAATTTACATTTTCCAGCCACTTTATTTCCAGGAAACAAGCTTGTGTCTATGCTGCTCAAAAAAGATGGCTTGCTATGGGAATGAGAGCCAAAGGAAAAATGGTGGGTGAAACTGACCAGCGGTAGAGCTGCAGTCAAAACAAAGACTGAGGTGATGCAGATTTGTGTGTCTGGTTGAGTTCAAACACTAAAACGCTGGATCCCTGGAGCACAATGACTAACCAATTATACGTTAGGCTGTCCGGTGGTGTATTTTGCACCTGGAGTGGCTACATTTGTTTGGTCTGCTAAACGTAGTGTTGCTGAAATAACGGAGTAGAAAATAAAACAACAAGTGAGCAATGTTTTTAAAGCGTGCATGGCTGTTTAAATTCAGCTTTAAGATAAGGAGAGATGTGATTTACTAAAGCAGAAATGGCACAAACGTGCAGTCTGGTCTTATCGTATAAAGAATAAGTTTACTTGTGCAAGTTTCTTTTCATCATCATGTGAGGTCAACGTTTGGTATACAGGGATGGGAATAATCTCCACTCCAGTCTAAAACAACATTCTCATGGTCATCTCTTGATGAGCTAGCGAGGTTTATAGCCAAGTTTTCATTGTCTCATTAAACAAGACAGTATCACGGCTTACTGTATGATTTGTTTGAAATTAGAGAAAGACCTCAAAGCGAACCACCCTATTTGATATTGGATAAAAGCTGATACGCCCTCGCAGAAAGCTTTTTCTAAATCAAGACCTGCTGAGCCTGTACATGCAGCAGGCCAGAGGGCCGAGCATGGTTATAATATCAAGAGAAATTGGGAGTGTGATACTCTTTGTTTTTGGAGACAATGAGGTCATGCCGTTAGATTGATGGGTGACAGATTTAAAGACGCTGAAATCGTTAAATTATAATGGATTCTTTGTTGAATAAGCCAAACAAAAGCACAGAAATTATGATGGATTTTCAATCACCATCAACACTGCCAACATGCCTTAAAAGCCTCTGAATAGAAAAGGCCAAAATGGTCAATTAAGGGGACACAGTGTAACACTGGAAATCTTTCATTACCAGCTTTAAACGCTTAGATCAACTTCTTTTTGAAGGATTGAGTACAATTTATCATTAAACCCTGTGGTGTACAGTTTCTTTGGCTCTGTCTTGTTGCTTTGGAAGTTAGGGGGACTGAGAAAGCTTTGGGAGACGGAGAAACATACAGAACCCGGACTCTTTTTGACAATGCAAGGAGATGTCACCCCTATTTTAGGAAACATTAACAATATAAAACATAATGTGTTATCATATACATAAGGAATAATTGACTACAGGCTGTTGAATTATAAGAAAAGTAATGGACACCCGAGATTACCACACCTCAAATTTTTGTTTGGATATGTATTTCAAGACATTTGTCAGGTTTTTGTCCTCAAAACGCTCTTGTGTGTAGGAATAATTTCTTACACATCTCATGGCAAGCCTCCGTTACTAATTCTGCCATCACATGCTATCGGAAATGTCCTACTTTCCACTTCAGAAGTTTTGATTACGAGCTTGTTGCATTCAAGTGCTTTGTTGTCGGAATGAACAGGAATAGTGGCGGACACCAGGTTTATTCTTTCCTATTTATTGGAACATTTTTATTAAAACCAAAATTATATTTAGTGTCACATGCACTGACAGCCATAAACATTTACAATGCTATCCAGATAGTCTGCGTTCTCCTGATTCTGTATAATTTCGGTCAGATGCAGGCTATTTTCACTGTGTATAAAACATACGATACGTTTCAAATGATTAGCGTTATGAATCAGTGAGTCGAATGAGCAGTTTGCCGGTTTGACACTGATCCGAATCATGATTCGACTCACTGATTCATAACGTTTCGAAGCTTCATGAGGCCGTGTTTTGAAATCGTCATCACTATATAAGTTGTTATTTAGGGTTTTTTTGCGCACAAAAACTATTCTCGCTGATTCATAAAGTTATTTTAGAACCACTGTAGTGAGATGGACTTTGTAACGACGTCTTTAGTACCTTTTAAGGGTCTTGAGAGTGTAAAGTGCATTGTGCCAATGGAGGCCTTTCAGAGCCATCAGATTTCAACTAAAATATCTTCATTTGTGTTCCGAAGACGAACGGAGGTCTTACGGTTGTTGAACGACATGAGGGTAAGTAATTAATGACAGAATTTTCTTTTTTGGGTGAACTAACCCTTTAAATGCCACGGCCTACCTGAGCATTGTTTCTGACCATGTCCATTCCTTTATGACCACCATGTACCCATCCTCTAATGGCTACTTCCAGCAGGATAATGCACCATGTCACAAAGCTTGAATCATTTCAATTTGGTTTCTTGAACATGACAATGAGTTCACTGTACTAAAATGGCCCCCACAGTCACCAGATCTCAACCCAATAGAGCATCTTTGGGATGTGGTGGAACGGGAGCTTCGTGCCCTGGATGTGCATCCCACAAATCTCCATCAACTGCAAGATGCTATCCTATCAATATGGGCCAACATTTCTAAAGAATGCTTTCAGCACCTTGTTGAATCAATGCCACGTAGAATTAAGGCAGTTCTGAAGGCGAAAGGGGGTCAAACACAGGATTAGTATGGTTTTCCTAATAATCCTTTAGGTGAGTGTATATATATATATATATATATATATATATATATATATATATATATATATATATATATATAGAGAAACGTATGTGAATTACATGCGCGTCTATAAACCGTGTTCAGCAGCAGTGTCTCTACTAATAGCGAAACTTTAAGTGTATCTACTCCAAGGACAGCGACTTTATTACCTCACTAGTGAGAAATGTCACGTTGCTTTTAAGTTGTTAAACTATTTTACTGATAAAATCGTCAGAGCAGCGCTGACAACACGTCTGTGTGAGTGTGTGTCTGTGCTGTGTTTGAGTGGGAGAAAGAGCAGGAGAAAGATAGTATATGCTATAAATTATAAAACTTAATTTTGTGGCAAAAAACATGGAAATAATTTGTCGTTTTTATCCTATTGTTTTCTATATTTATTTGCTTGGTCAGCGTCGCTGTGGGTTTTGGTTATTTTTGGTCAAGACGTGCCTGGAACTACTTTAGTTCAGGGAACTACTTCCCTGAAAATAATTGCACGCTTTAGAACGTTCGTTGGCCAATCTGATTCAAGCATTCAACAATATTTCACATTGACTTTTGTTTTCATTATTTCAACAATTGCTTTCTTTATTTGGTGGATTGTAATTAAATGTGCTGTCTATGTGCTATATGGTAAATTAAAACAAAATAGAAAAGGAATTCATGTTATTATAATCATTCAGGTTATTTCAAAAGCACTTCTTTAAAAGCCTATTGAAAAACTGAACTGGTGGGATTTAATAGATTTCAAACTGAATTGTTTGCGCCAAATTTCAAACCCCTAAACTTTTATGAAGGTACATTCTTAGACAGAGACCAGTCATCAGATCCAAACTGATCTTAAAGTACAAGCCAAACCAGGAACTTTAAAACAACCTGCTAATATTCCTCTAAAGTTTGTTACATGATGACAAAAACAGTGGGGGAATAAATCTCCAAAAACATTTTGATTATAGTAAAAGGATTTATGATAGTTAACGTTTTAAAAACACAGGCCAACTGAAAGAAGAACCTGCATGTATCTGCTCTACCACTCACCATATCTTGTGATTTTCAGCTACGGCACATGACTGACATACACATATCCTGCTGCACATGTGTCTTTGTAGCTCACCTGGTAGAACTTGGCACTAGCAACATTATATGGGCTTGAGTTCCATGCAAACAATTCATATACTGTACTTAATGTATGTAACTTGAATGCATTTTTCAACACGGGCTCGTTGGCCTTTATGTTTGCAAAACTCCAAAGATTACATACATTTATCGCAGATTCCATCTGAAAGTTGGCAGTAAAACTCCCACAACCTTTTTTTCTTTTTCTCACAGATTATGATTACAGGGGCAGATTATCAATTAATAAAGACTTATTTTCACAGGGTTCCTTGCTCAATCTGTTATGACCTCAAAACACATTTACCATATGCATTATTTGTAAACTAATACATTTTGACATTTGCATCACATAATCAGCTCCATATTTACTGCTTTTCTGACATGGTAAACTTGCTTGTTAGTTCACCTGGTTCAGCGTTGCACATGCAATTTGAAGAAGAATTGTAGAAGCAAAGACAAAATTGGATTGTAGCTTCAGCAAATGCATTTTTAGCTCATGTTTGCTTTTATTAATTCTTTCCCCGCCAGTGTTTTTTGTTAAAAGTTGCCAGCCACCACCAGCGTTTTTGATCATTTTCACAAAAATGTCGGTCCCTCGAATATTTGTTTGTATGAATATCTGAACATCAATATATCAATATAACTGCCCCTCTGCTTTTAAACAAACCAACAAACACATTTTTTTTTATTCTAGCTTAATGGTTTCTTTTTTATCAACACTTGAATGTGGGTAAGTTTAATGTTAAGCAACATTTAGCGCTTTTGTCATTGACTACATCCATAGGATTCAGAATCATAATCAAAACATAGAAGGAGTAGATCCATCTATGTCCATCAACACCCCCAAAGCTTGCATAGTCCCATTTCATTTGGTAACATTTGGCAGTTTTGATTTATATATTTATATTTAATGTTGGTGATCACGTTATTTTACATATGCACATGAGATAGTTTTTAGCAATCTAGAGCTAAAATCTAGAGTAAAGACACGGAAAGCCGGAAAATTACGTCAATGCTGGAAGCGTTTTCTCAATAACGGAAATTTCCCTCAATGGCGGGGAAAGAATTAACATTATCAGTTTGGTTTAGGGTTTAGTGTAGGAGGGACAGTATGTCATTTTCAAACGTGATAGATCGCCACTCACTGGACACTTAATTTCCGACATTTACATCAACCAAAATAATAAAACGCTGCCAGATTCATGTTATTCTGTTTCGGATAAAACTGAACACACTTTTAGCGCCACTTACTGGACGTTTTACTTTAGAAGTATAACAAAATGTAACGAAGGACGTAATATTTTGCAGAAATGAAACAGCTTCAACTCTTCTGGAAAGGCTTTCCACAAGGTTTAGGAGTGTGTTTATGGGAATTTTTGACCATTCTTCTAGAAGCGCATTTGTGAGGTCAGGCACTGATGTTGGACAAGAAGGCCTGGCTGGCAGTCTCCGCTCTAATTTATCCCAAAGGTGTTCTATCAGGTTGAGGTTCCTCCACACCAAACTCGCTCATCCTCATCCATTTCTTCATGGACCTTGCTTTGTGCACTGGTGCGCAGTTATGTTGGAACAGGAAGGGGCCATCACCAAACTGTTCCCACAAAGTTGGGAGCATGACATTTTCCAAAATGTCTTGGTATGCTGAAGTATTAAAGGGATAGTTCACCCAAAAATTGTAATTCTGTCGTCATTTACTCACCCTCAAGTTGTTCTAAACCTGTATGAGTTTCTTTGTTCTGCTGAACACAAAATAAGATATTTAGAAGAATGTTTGTAACCAAGCAGATAGAGCAACCATTGACTACCATAGTATTTTTTCCCCTACTATGGTAGTCAATGGTTGCTCTATCTGCTCTATCTAAGAGTTCCTTTCACTGGAATTAAGGGGCTAAACCCAACCCCTGAAAAACAAACCCACACCATAACCCCCCCTCCACCAAACTTTACACTTGCAAAATGCAGTCAGGCAAGTTCTCCTGGCAACCGCCAAACCCAGACTCGTACATCAGATTCTCTGCCAGACAGAGAAGCATGATTCGTCACTCCAGAAAACGTGGTGGCGTGCTTTACACCACTGCATCCGATGCTTTGCATTCCATGCAGCTGCTCGGCCATGGAAACCCATTCCATGAAGCTCTCTACGCACTGTTCTTGAGCTAATCTGAAGGCCACACAAAGTATGGAGGTCTGTAGCTATTGACTCTGCAGAAAGTTGGAGACTTCTGTGCACCTCAGCATGCGCTGACCCCGCTCTGTGATTTGATATACAACAAAAAGAAAATGTATTTATATTTATTCAATATTTCATGAGATGCAGTTCCCATACGGGAAAATTGTAATTTCTTTTGCAGAAAGTTTCTCTTTTTATTTTACTTTGAAAAAGTCCTCTCTCTTCGAATCTAAGTAAGTAAGTGCAGTAATCTTGACATGGACAGAAGTTTATGAAACACAATATTCCTTTCTTCATCCCATAAATCCCTTTGGACATACAATGTTTTCTGCCGTCAGGTCTGATATTTTTAACCATGTGAAAAGAGACATACAAATAACAAAGAAAGAAAGCCACACGTCATTGGGGTGTGCATCTGACATACAACATTAAGTTAGAATTGGACATATGCAGAGTGATTTGGATACATGCTCTTGAATTAGCCATGACAGGTAGAAAACCTTGGCTAGGGAACAAGGCTGAAACCGCCAGCTGCCAAAGCTGAAAGTCATCTTTCATCTGCTGTCTAGACAGCCTCAGGCCCTCTTTAGCCGCAGCCAATCGGCTTGCTCATTTTCACAACCAAGGGAGATCTGCAAGACCACGCTGACCCACACTGCACACTTTTATTCCCACCAAGTCCAGACCAGAGATGTGCTATATCCAAAGCCACTATAAACAGGTAAAATGTCAGAGCATTCTGTCTTTTCTCCAACATTTATCTTCATATTCCATCCAGAGAATAATGGCAGTTCCATTAAAGAAATAGTTCACCTAAAACAAAAACTGAATCTGTATGGCTTTCTTTCTTCTGTGGAATGTACAATTGACTTTTATCATATAAGCAAAAACAACAAAACATTCTTTAAAATATCTTCTTTTGTGCTCCGCAGAAGAAAATCATACATGTTTGGAATGGCATAATTGAAATGTTTAGGTGAACTATATACCAGTGTTGTTATTTTTTAACTAAAACAACTAAAACTATTAAAACATTTCAAAATAAAGCTGAAATGAATTAAAACATAAATATTAGATGTTGAAAAACGTAAACAAAAAATTTAGCCTTGGCAACTAACTGAAATAAGTTTAAGTATAAATCAGTTAATTTAACTGGAAACAAATACGATTTAAAAAAACCTAAAAACCTAAAAAAATAAAATAAATAAATAACAATGACAAAAACACACTCATTTACAACAAATTTAACTAAAATTAAAATGACAATAATAGAAGCTAGTTCAAAATATGAATAAAAACTATAATAATATATAAACGATACTAAAATAACACTGAATTATACTCTTAGTCTGGAGGAAAATACTGTAATTGTGTACATGTATTTGTGCTTGATGTTGTATTCGTGGACAAATTCATTCTCAGAAGAAAAAAAAAATTCCCACTAAGTTTAGACCTGGGATCGTTTCATGTTTACTTGTGCCTGCGGCGTTTACATCAGAACCTCTTGTGAAATGTCTGAGGACGGCCACAAAGCCAACTGCCCCCGCGCTTATAAGGTCCTGGCATCAAAGATGGCCATAAATGTCTTATATATATATGAGTGAGAATATTTTGGCTGTGCAGGAATGCAGTATGTTAAAAATAGATACAGTAGCATGGAGATGCATGATCATGTTCCCACACCTCAGCTTTATTTACTGTGGGCAAGACAAGATTCACCCTCATAACATGCAGGTGTTGTTTCTTATATCTGTACAAGATGTTTAATATGTAGCTCAGTGTGTCTAGATTAAAGTTATTATGGGGATTCCTCTAACTGCACCAAGGTTGCTGTTGAACCTGGCTTTGTGTAACACTGTTTACACTTGATCTCGGTTTAAGAGCTCACTTTTGTATGTGCACTTGTCAAACCTGACTATAAGATCTTTGAAAACCCAGAAAGGACCACGTGAAAGCATGTATCTAGACAACATGGTGGGAAAACATCTTTTCTGGACCCACCCCCTTTTCCTCATCTGATCAAAGTTTTAGACAGATACTAGTTGCATTTAGTCAAGGAGGTCTATATACCAATATACCAACCATTTGCATTTCCTTATATATATACGGCAACATGTGAGAAGTGTATACACACACACACTAAATATGTATACACTATATTTCCAAAAGTATTGGGACAGCCCTCCAAATCATTGAATTCAGTTGTTCCAATCACTTCTATGGCCACAGGTGTATAAAATGCAAGCACCTAGGCATGCAGACGCTTCTACAAACATTTGTGAAAGAATTGGTCGCTCTCAGGAGCTCAGTGAATTCAAGCGTGGTACCGTGATAGGTTGCCACCTGTGCAATAAGTCCATTCATGAAATTCCTCACTACTAAATATTCTACAGTCAACTGTTAGTGGTGTTATAACAAAGTGGAAGTAATTGGGAACAACAGCAACTCAGCCACGAAGTGGTAGGCCACGTAAAATCGCAGAGCAGGCACATGCTGAGGCGCACAGTGCGCAGAAGTGGCCAACAGAGTCAATAGATACAGACCTCCAAACTTCGTGTGGCCTTCAGATTAGCTCAAGAACAGAGCGTAGAGAGCTTCATGGAATGGGTTTCCATGGCTGAGCAGCTGCAGCCAAGCCTTTCATCACCAAGTGCAATGCAAAGCGTCGGATGCAGTGGTGTGAAGCACGCCGCCACTGGACTCTAGAGCAGTGGAGAAGTGTTCTCTGGAGTGACGAATCACGCTTCTCTGTCTGGCAATCCAATGGAAGAGTCTGGGTTCGGTGGTTGCCAGGAGAAAAGCTGTTATAGTTGCAACTCCATATTAAACCCTATGGATTAAGAATGGGATGACATTAAAGTTAATGTGCAAGTAAAGGCAGGCATCCAAAAACTTTTGGCAATATAGTGTATATATACACCGATCAGTCATAACATTGTGACCACCTTCCTAATATTATGTTGGTTTCACTTTTGCTGCCAAAACAGCCCTGACCCGTCGAGGCATGGACTCCACTAGACCCCTAAAGATGTGCTGTGGTATCTGGCACCAAGATGTTAGCAGCAGATCCTTTAACCCTGTAAGTTGCGGGGTGGGGCCTCCATCGATTGGTTGTTTGTTCAGCACATCCCACAGATGCTCGATTGGAATGAGATCTGGGGAATTTGGAGGCCAAGTCAACACCTCACTCTTTGTGTTCCTCATACCATTCCTGAACGATTTTTGCTTTGTGGCAGGGCGCATTATCCTGCTGAAAGAGGCCACAGCCACCAGGGAATACTGTTTCCATGAAAGGGTTTACATGGTCTGCAACAATGCTTAGGTAGGTGGTACGTATCAAAGTAACATCCACATGATCAATTTGAGATACAGTAGCTCGTCTGTTTGATTGGACCAAACGGGCCAGCCTTCGCTTCCCACGTGCATCAATGAGCCTTGGCTGCCCATGACCCTGTTGCCAGTTCACCACTATTCCTTCCTTGGGCCACTTCTGATAGATACTGACCACTGCAGACCGGGAACACCCCACAAGAGCTGCAGTTTTGGAGATGCTCTGACCCAGTCGTCTAGCCATCACAATTTAGCCCTTGTCAAACTCGCTCAAATCCTTACTCTTGCCCATTTTTCCTGCTTCTAACACATCAACTTTGAGGACAAAATGTTTACTTGCTGCCTAATATATCCCACCCATTAACAGGTGCTGTGATGATCAGTGTTATTCACTCCACCGGTGTGTGTGTATATATTACCACATAACGTTAGGATGAGAACTCACAAGGGACTGAACAGAACAGGTAGTATATATACACAGAGTTAACAGGGGAACTAAATGGGAGACAGGTTAACATAATCATTAACTAATGAGTACCCAAGGAAACTAACAAGGGTAAGAAGAATGCTACACTTAGGGTACATTTACACGACAATGATGTACTAAAAATGGAAAAGTTTTTCCTTTGCGTTTTGCATGAGAGAACAAAGTTGTCAAAACGATCTCTGTTTAAACGGATCCAGGAAAATGATTAAAAACGCTGTAGTGCCAGTAGATGGCGATGTCACTTTGTAAAGAAACACTACACGCATAGACTGAACATGTAATACACATGATGTCACCGATTTCACAAATTTGCATTTTTGTAATTTACATGGAGACAATAACAGTATCATTTTCAAAAACTTGCACTTTGAAACCCATTTTCAAAAGTTAGCTTTTTCAGGCCCCCACAACACTGGTGTTGTGTATGTTAAATCAAACGTCTAAAATTATTTAAGTTTTTTGGTTGAAAACGGTGGCATGGCCCCTTAAAGGATATACTAGAAAGTATTGGGTCCTAATGAGGAGAACAGTTTATAAATCGTACTAAATTATGATTTTGAAAATGCGATAAAGTAAAAAAAACAATGCTATGTTTTCTGTGAGGGTTGTGTTCAGGGGTAGAGTTAAGGGATAGAATAGTTTGTACAGTTTATATAAAAATATGTTTATAAAGAGTCCCCATAAAATATGAAAACCCAGTGTGCGTGCGTGTTTGTCCAATAGCTACCCAAAATCCTTGTGGGGACATTTTTGGTCCCCTTGAGGAAAACAGCTTATAAATCATACTAAGTGATGCTTTTTGCAAATGTAAAAATGCAGAATGTTTTCTGTGATGGGTAGGTTTAGGGTTAGTGCAAGGGGATAGAATATACAGTCTGTACAGTATCAAAATCATTAAAGTCCCCATAAAACATAAAAACACTTTGTTTGTGTGTGTGTGTGTGTGTGTGTGTGTGTGTGTGTGTGTGTGTGTGTGTGTGTGTGTGTGTGTGTGTGTGTGTGTGTGTGTGTGTGTGTGTGTGTGTGTGTGTGTGTGTGTGTGTGTGTGTGTTGTGTGTGCTTTGGAGCAACAGCAGTACATATGTATTGGTGATAGATCTGCTTGTTTTAGGGGGCTGTAGTGTTCTATTGTCTTTCTATTGTCTTTGTAGGAGTATGTCTATTCATGCAGCAGCAGCATATCTTACATGCTCACAGATGTCTGTGTATCTGTTGGCAGTAGCAAGACCAAATACATGCATTTTTCCATATTCATTGCCAAAACTATACTTCAAGAGTTGTCATGAATTAAGGTATTGACCTATTTCTATTTTAAAATGTGTAAATACAGTTTTTTGATGCCCATATTTATTTCATGGAATATGGAATTTATGGAACAGTACTATTATGAAAAAATGAATGGCACTTCAACATCCATATTTTTCTTAACAAAATTACAGGACAGTGCAAGAGAAACGGTAAGCATTTTTGCATTTGGTATCAGTTCTGTGCAGTTACATCTAGACAAAGCGTTGAGCATGGCCAGAAAACAATGTGAAACATATGGACATATCATAACACACACCTATGGCGTGGATAAGCCACTATGTATTGACACTCCACCTTTTGTTTATGTCTCAATTGATCTCAATAATAATTGGATATGCCAGATTTTGAGAACAAAACTAACGATTTCCATACTGGAAAAGATCCCTGAGATAAGTCTGTCTTTTTCAGTGACTAAAAACAAAAACAAATGATCAGTGACTGTTCGAATCAAATCAATGCTTCAGCGTAGCTCTCGAATTCGACCCCTGAGGGCAGACGCTGGTTTTGCTAGTCTTGAGGCAGTGGTGTTTTAGTTTCATTCACACACCGATGACTGCTAAGTGATTTTCCTAGACATGCTGTTCCCTGCCAGAGAAGAAACTCAAGCCTTGGGGTGGAGTTCACAGCTGTGAGTCTGTGTCTAAACACATGGGCCGAAGACACACTGATGAACTCCATGATGTGTAGCCTCTTTCGCGTTTAACCCTGTTGGCATCAGTAGGGCTTCCACGAGGCCGCTGAGAGGGAGCGCGAGGGGAAACTTGGAATGAGGCAATAAGTAAATAAATGTTCCGTTTGAAAAAAGTGGGCTTCTCCACAGTCCTCTACTCTCAGTCTAGCCCACACAAATGAGAAGTGATTGTTTGTTTGACTGTGTGATCATTAAACGTGGTCTAATTACCTGGGGGCTGGGGCAGTGGTGACTGTTGATGTTATAGATTAGCTTTTGGATTTGAGTGATCTAAAAGACCTGAAATAATACGGGGAGAACACATTTCTTGATGGCTGATGGAAGTTCCCTTGTCTTACAATGAGTTTGAATCCTCGGTCAAATAGTGAGACGACACACATCTTTTCTGTTAAATGTGATGGCCGAAGCATGTGTGGTGTGCATAAATGAACATCTGTCCAGGAGTGTGCATCAGTAAAACCAGAGCAGGTGCAGTGAGGTCATAAGGCTGTTTATTAGTGTGTCCTTCCTGAATTTGGATTGGCCTGTTGATGGAGGTTGATGTTTTGATGTAGGGGGTGAGTGAATTTGTTTTGACTGAAGATGTTATTTGACTTGTGAATATTTATGTACAGTATACACCGATCGGGCATAACATTATGGCCACTGACTGGTGAAGTGAATAACACTGATTATCTCTTCATCACGGCACCTGTTAGTTGGTGGGATATTTTAGGCAGCAAGTGAACATTTTGTACTCAAAATTGATGTGTTAGAAGAAGGAAAAATGGGCAAGCGTAAGGAGTGAGTTTGACAAGGGCCAAATTATGATGGCTAGACGACTGGGTCATCTCCAAAACTGCAGCTCTTGTGGGATGTTCCCGGCCTGCAGTGGTCAGTATCTATCAAAAGTGGTTCAAGGAAGGAACAGTGGTGAACTGGCGACAGGGCAGGATAATGCGTCCTCTTTCAGCAGGATAATGCGCCCTGACAAAGCAAAAATGGTTCAGGGATGGTTCGAGGAGCACAACAACGAGTTTGAGGTGTTGACTTGGCCTCCAAATCCAATCGCGCATCTGTGAGATGTGCTGAACAAACAAGTCCGATCCATGGAGGTCCCACCTCACAACTAACAAGACTTAAAGGATCTGCTGCTAACATCTTGGTGCCAGATACCACAGCACACCTCAGGGGTCTAATGGAGTCCATGCCTCGACGGGTCAGGGCTGTTTTGGCAGCAAAAGGGAGACCAACTTAATATTAGAAAGATGGTCATAATGTTATGTCTGATCAGATATACATGTTATATATTCTATGTTTATGTGTGTGTGTATATATAAATGTTCTTTCAGAGTGGTGTACCAGTCTTGACATATGGAGTAGATCTAACATTGTTTTCCCACAGAGAGCACGGACTGTCCCATAAAATCCAGCAGCTTTCACAACGTAGTTGTATGTCGTATTAATTTCTCTCTATCACTTCCAAGAAAGTTTGGAAACCACTGACGTTTGTGGGGAGGATGGGGCTGCTTCTGCGTCACATTGCTTTAATTTGTCCTCAGGCTGCCAAAGAAAATGATTAAACTGCTGAGGGGGTTTTGCTCTTGGCTCACCAACTGCTATGGCACACTAGATTGGCTTGACTCCGATGCTGAACAAGTGCAATCTGTACAATTTAACAAATTATTGTAAATAAGACAAAGAAAATAACGTTGCGAGCAATAGCCCTAAAGTATAAAAACCACTGGACTTCCTCCAGCTATTCTTGAATGTCCTAATTACTTGACCATTTAAGACAGTGTAAGACTATTGTTGTATTGTAACTGCATACTTTATGGTGCAGCCTAACTGACAGACCTTTAAACCAGTTTATAGTCTATAAAAACAAACTCAGCTTTAATAGATGTGCATGCATTTGCATGGCATGATATGGTGATTAAGAATATAAAAGTCTATGAGTAATATGCAATATGCAGAGCATATGGATGCTAGGCATAATAAGGAGACCGGGGAGTGTTGTAACATGACTTGAGTTGTATTACACAACAGTCCTCAAATCTGATTGGTCAAGCAGCACTGCAAGACTTTTCACTATCACCCCACTTTTCTGTGTTTATTCCAGACAGACATAGTTTACAGTGTTGCCAACTTAGCAATTTTGTTGCTAGATTTAGCAACTTTTCAGACTACCTTAGCAACTTTTTTTTCTAAAAGCACCTAGCAACAAATTTAGCAATTTTTTCAATTTATTTGGCAACTTTTAGCAACTTCTGGAAAGTGACTCTAATCCAAACAACACACGTAGAAGCTAGCTCAATAGGCCAAGCGGTTCGTTCATAATTCCTTAAGACCGCTGTGGAAAGTGGAAATCGCTGTAAAAACCGGAAGATCATTTAGGTAGCATATTTACGGAGCCCTGCATATGACATGCAGGAAAAAACTAGTAGGCTAAATCGTGCACACGATTTATAAATGGAGGGAACAAATGAGTAAATCGTGTGGACGGTTAAGCAAACCGAGGGAACGAATTTGTAAATTTTGCGCACAATTTACTTTTTTTTTTCTTGCACGTCGTGTGGGGCTCGATCCGTACATAATAACTAACACATTGCTTTAATCTATTTTACAAACAAATCTAAATTAGCATTTCAAATAATATCTATGCGTTACATAATGGCGTAGTTTTGCCTTGCAATTACGTAATGACGTCATAGCGCAATGACGTCACAACGTCATTAAGCAACTTTTAGCAACAACTCGATCTGCCTTTAGCAACTTCCCCTGAAAATTTGTTGGCAACAGTGATAGTTGAATTGAATAGTATGAATTGGTGGTGACTTGTGAATTGGGGGACTGGTTTGACTGACTTTCTCAGAGGGTTATGTCAGTAGGTGGCAGTAAATGGCTCTTATTAAAGGAGTATTGAATCATTCATTCAACCGAGTCATTCAATTGAATTAAAACAGTGAATCATTCAGGCCATTACCACCATAGTCATTGAGGGGGAAAAGTCCCACTGAATAATTAAAAATGGCCAAAATGGCCGAATTCCAACATGCCGCTAGGTTTTAAAGTGTAAGAGTGCATAGTAAGATTGAAAAACATTTTGTTATTTGATAAATATTTTACAATAGATATGTTCAACAACCTACAGTCAAATTCAGGGATGCAAACTAGGTCTACTTAAAGGTGCACTATGTAACTTTTAGATCCACTAGAGGTCACCTGTTCAAAACAAAGGCGTAGTTTGATGACGCCATGTTTGAGCGCAGAATCTTGGGACATGTGGTCTTCACCTCACAGCCGGTGGAAAAGAATCGGGATAGGACTCAGGCAGAAATCATGTTCATGGATGCGATTTTTAACGTTACTGTGTATGAAGCAGAGCAGGACCGAGTGTTGTGGAGCTGTACAAGGCCGCTGGAGCGATTGTTAATGAGAAGAGCAGCGGGACTTTTATTATTACACAGTCGCTGGCGGGACTTTTATTATGACACAGTCGCCGGCGCCACTTCTGGTTTTCCGGAAGGTAACACAGCTCTGTTTATCATATTAGATACATCTGAGTGTGTTGAAAATTATGACGTTACTCTGTGCGTTTGCTCGGCGGCTGCTATGGGTGCGACTCAATCAGCTCCCTAGTTCAGTAGTCAGGGCACTGATCAGGACATAAGTTAATGGGCTGGCTCCCTGATCAGTGCCCTGACTACTGAACTAGGGAGCGGATTGAGACACTATGACACTTGTTCACACTGCAGTGAGAGTAAGGCCCTGTCCCAAATGGCACCCTAGGCCCTCACGTTCTTCCTCTGAGTCCGCACTTTCACGACGTAATGCCGCTTTGACTGCCGGGAAGAAGTCCGCTGCGTAACCCGCACCAATGCGGGCTCGGCAGAAGTGCGCATCGAGGGCGCGTATCGACCTCAAAGGGGGCGCTCGCGACTGAGACCTAAAATGACAAATGGGACACCCTCCTACAGTCTTGTAGGACTTAAAGGTCCCATGGCATGAAATTTTCATTTTATGAGGTATTTCAACATTAATATGAGTTCCCCTAGCCTGAATATTGTCCCCAAGTGGATAGAAATGTTGATCGGTGTAAAACCGAGTTGTGGCTGTCTCTCTCTGCCTTTGAGAAAATGACAGGCCAGACGAGCCAATCCTGAAGCCTCCTGGTTTGACGTCCAAGCAGGAACGGTTTCCTCCCTTTCCTCCGCCCAGAGAATCTGGCACGCCCATGCAAACGCTCGAGAGATCATTAACGTTACTTGTGAACGAGTGAACTGGCAGTTTCTCAGTGTTTGGATGTACAAATGAAAACAGAATTCTTTCTTCAGTTCCTTCTGATCTGTGATCATTGATTTCTGATGTGTAGCTAATTATTTATTATTCGTGCACACGCTGCGGCTTCTCTCTCTCCCGACAGAACGGTGTTTTCGTGTTTTCTATCTTGTGAGTCAGTGTTTTGTACGTCCTCGTCGCGTCTATCTGTTCTAAAATGTGCATACAGTCTTTTCTGTTTAACATCAGCAGTCACATCTTTAGAGATAAACCTCACACACGCCGAAGCTCGGCCTTCAACATCCCCGACCCCCAGTACTGCATCTGGCCCACAGCGGAGGCACCAAACGCGGGTGAGATTAAGCAGAAGGGGGGTAAGCGTGAGGGTATCTGGGCTAGGCTAGCCAGCTTTCCCCACAATAAACTGGATTACATTCGATTACTGCTGTTGTGTCTTTGTTTGCGCTGTGTAAGTTACTCAATGCGCATCACTGACGCTATTCATATGATTGGAACATATCTAGAAATAATGCTTTAATCAAACTTACTAACTCGTTCATCTCGCTGTAATGGTACATTGCATGTGTTACAAAGTTGGTAGAATAATGATGAAGAGGACTCGGTGTGACTGGGACTCGTGTTTATTCAGAACTCTCAGATACAAACACAATAAACTCGCGCTGACAGACAGCGCTCTCATCATAACTCAGTAGTTACTATAAATAACTTTGTTAGCAATCGCTCCGTCTCCGTGATGTCCTGTTCGCGAACGAATCATTCTTTTGAATCGGTTCTTTTTAGTGAACCGAACCAGTTCACCAAATCGGACTGAATCGTTCTAAACGGTTCGCGTCTCGAGTCAGCGCTGATCCATAATTTACTAACTTTCTGACATGAGTGACAGCCCCTCTGACTAGAAATAAACTAATAACCTGAAGTATATTCTAGTAACTACAACAGTTCACCCTGAACTGAGACATGCTGAGAGAACTGATGTGAAGTGAACACAGGTCCATCTGTCTCTGGCAGACTTGTGCCTGCTCGTGCCTCGTTAAAGCACGCCCCCTCCGCTCATTTAAAATGCAAAGATGTCAGCCAATCACAACAGTGGGCGTTTTTCCTGAAGTCTCACAGCAGACACGCCTCTTGAAGCAGGGCAGTCAGCCACAGGGCAAACAGCAGTATAGAAAAAATGCCTTTTATTTCTAAATTATGACATTTTATGATGTAAAAATCATACTAACAATATAAGTACACCTCAGGAAACACTATAAAATAATAGAAAAATGCCATGCCATGGGACCTTTAACGGACACGCGCACTCAGCGACCATTGTAAGTCCACAAGACCGAAAGTGCACATGAAGTGTGCCATTTGGGACAGGGCCTAAAGCGTTTCTGCAAAATAAAACCGGAAACCGAGGGTAACGCAGATATGGCGCAATTGAAAGGCGACTCCCTCGTACTTCCCGGTTCCTTGGTTAAAATAGCAATTTCTCACGATTTACAAATAGTTGGAAACATTTGGGATATTGTAAGTACTCAACTGAACAAAATATATAACACTGGCCTATGGTTTTTGGATATTTTACTCAAAAATGTTTACATAGTGCACCTTTAACTTGTTTTTTTTAATGAAATTTCGCCATTTTAAATAAAAAATATGCTATAATTTACATAATCCATGTCATTCATAACAGAACGTGACGAGAAAATAAATATCTTGCGTCTTTGACAAATTAGACATACGAATAAGAGATAAGAGTGAATGTGTGCATATTTTTAAATAAAATATTATTTGCATTTAGATTTTATGGATTATCAACAAGGCTACAATTTTAGAACTCTAGAATTTACCATTCTAATTTATTTTGCCTTATTCTCTTAAATCCATTTGAAATAATCCTTCTTTTAATCCTTTAATTATTTAATTTCTTTACATAAAAGGACCCCATAACGCCCCATCCTCCACAAAAAAACATTTGGTCCCCCCAATGTTCAAGACATGGTTACAGCCTTGCATTCAGGAACGAGACATTGAATAATTCACTCAAGTGATTTGTTCAAAAATGTTGAATAATGCAATAACGAAACAAGTGATAAATAAGTTCCAATCAATTCCTGATTGCCTTTTGGAACAACATCTTTCCTTATTATTTGTAGGGTAGTAGGTTAAAACAACAGCAGCACTCTTTGTTCTTGACAATAATGTACAGTTTAGGGATAGCCTAAATTGTAGATTTCTAAACGACTGAAATCTGAAGTAAATGAATGTGGGGCTATCTAGCACTAACAGTTACATCTTTTTAAACAATATTAGTTACAACACTCCCTGGTTTAATACTCATATATTTGTTAATTTGGAGCCTCTTTATTGGCCATTGCAATGGACTAAGCTGCATTTTGGGGTCACAGGAATATTCACTTGCTTATCTTATGTTTTCTTTTCTACTCACGCCAGCTGTGCAAACTAAAAGCAGATGTTTTGATTTAGCCTGCTTGGATCTGCCAGGAAATGGATAAAAGAAACGCAGTACTACGTCTCGGATGATGTCACGCTTCAGGTGACAGATGGGGCGGAACCCCGCGCACCTTCAAAGCCGGAACACTTCCTGAACCGGTACCTCAGCCGTATATAAACCCGCCGCAGCGCTTCTGAGCAGGGAGAGGAGAGACAAACAGCTCGCGAGTTCACAACGACTTAAAACAAAGCTACTACTGGACACATTCAGGCAAATAGGAGACGTGTTTATATCCAGAGGCGGCTCTAGCATCTCTGAGAAGGTAGGGACATTTGTGTAATTTACAAGCTATCTTTGATTTAATTACATTGTGTGTTATGTTGTTGAGTAGCGTTGAATAGTGATTAATAGTTGAGTCTCTTCGTTTCCATTAGTGTCAAATTTATGCTGAAACGTTTTGCTAAAATCATAACAAATGAATGAAATTGATATCTCAATTCAGTTCTATATATTAATGACACTAGTACTGACACTGGTGCTAATAATGACTTTTATTTGTTTTATTTATGCTGGCAAAGTTACAAACTGCGTTTTTAAGCGTATTGTACTTTTACAACCAATGTGAAAAATTCTGAAAACTAATAAATTAAAATTATTTTGACAATTTAGAAGCAAATGTTATATTGATGATGTTTTTTTCCTATGTTGTGTCTATGGTACAGTGAAGGACAATTGGATTTAATGTGTTCTCTAATAAATTGGAATCATTTATGTTTCACAGGCAGATTCTGCAAACGGAATTGTAACCTCTCAGCACATCTCAACCATCAATCATGAATGAAAACCGCTTGGCTATCGACATTCTGCTCTTGTGTATATCCTGTGGAGCAAGTGCACTGGCAGCCTTCAATCCCACTGCCTCTTCATCCCTGCCAGCAACCAATTTCACTGATATTGGCTCCGCGCCTCCAAAATATCTCACAGAGGCTGCTAACCTTCCCCAAACCAGACGGAAACGTTATATTTCCCAGAACGATATGGTGGCTATTCTTGATTACCATAATAAAGTCAGAGGGAAAGTTTTCCCTCCAGCTTCAAACATGGAATATATGGTAAGTCACGTATAATAATAACCATTAATAAGTAGTCTATGATAAAATCAGGATCATTTTGAAATTTAGAAAAAGAAAGTTTTGCTTGTTTGAACTTTTGCTCTACACCCTCACGGCGGTTCATCGGGTTCAGTTGTTTTATTTATTTAATTGTATAATTATCTGGCATTTTGCCTGGAAAGCACATTGCTGCTGTTGTAGCTGGACACGTGAGCGTTGCACATGTAACCGCGCTCATCACAGGATGCAGGAATGACAAACTTCTCTGTGTCCTTTTGGCACCAGCAGCTGTTGAGCAGATTTAATTGGCTCAGACCACCAGAGTAGATCCTCCCCAGCATAATCAATCTGCTAAGACTACAGCTAAGCACTGAAATACTTTCAAAAGTGCACAGTCATGGGAAATGCTGCATTTAAATATGTTTCAATAGATCTAAATGTGTTTTTTTAAAAACGCATTTTCTGATTTTACCATGATTAAAATGGGTAATTTGTGTACTCTGTTGTGTTGAATTAGCTACGTTTTCCAGCATGAAATGTACTGTTTATCCATGGTTTATGACTTAACTCACTTCTGACATTACAATAAATAAATGTATTATGTGTATTTCATGTCTCAGGTCTGGGATGACGCTCTTGCAAAATCGGCTGAGCAGTGGGCGTCTACATGCATTTGGGAGCATGGTCCTCGCAATCTTCTTCGATTTCTGGGTCAGAACCTTTCAGTTCGAACAGGAAGGTATGCATCCCCATTCTCCACCTTCGGTCCCAGTTTGTGATCAGTGATGTTTCTACTGTACCAATGGACATTTGGGCTTGAAAGGCCAAGCAAAGCATTTCATCACACCATAATGAGATTTGGTGCTGTGTTTGGATTGTTTACAGGTACAGATCCATTTTGCAGCTGGTGAAGCCCTGGCATGATGAAGTGAAGGACTATTCCTTTCCCTATCCTCGAGACTGCAATCCCAGATGTCCTCTTAAGTGCTATGGGCCTATGTGCACTCATTATACACAAGTGAGTTGATTAAGATGGTCTTTGTGTAATGAATTTCTTCAGCTGTGCTACCGTTTGTGGTTTGTATGATTTTATATATTTTTGAACAGAAACTAATACTTTTATTTAGCAAGGATCAAAAGTGACAGACATTTATAATGTTACAATATATTTATATTTCAAATAAATATCACAACTGTTTTAAACATTGATAATAATAGAGAGTGCTTTTTTTGAAAGCAGAATAAAATGATTTTTGAAGGATCATGTGACACTGAAGACTGGAGCTGCTGAAAATTCATATTATATTTAAAAAGGAAAACCGTTGTTTGAAAATTGCAGCTATATATGCTATAATGCTGTTTTTACTGTATTTTTGATCATATAAATTCAAGGGACTTCTGTTAAAAATATCAAAACTTTGGTGTTTTTATCTTTCTCATTTGACCATTTCTCACTTGTTGCTTATGTTTTACCAGATGGTGTGGGCAACCTCGAATAAAGTAGGATGTGCCATCAACACTTGCCATAATATGAATGTTTGGGGTTCAGTATGGAAGAGGGCAACATACTTGGTGTGCAACTATTCTCCAAAGTAAGTATGTTTTCTGTGCTGTAGCTCAACTCCAGAGTACTCTTCGGTAACCTAATTAGGCTAAGCTAGCAATCTGACACTCCTCTGTTAAAAACGTTTTTTTGACATGGACATCCACGGGGCTTTCTGGTTCAAAGACCTAGACGACCTCTCGCATTCCTACTGCATGTGGAATTTTAGCGGAATTCTGCCTCTAATTCCAGAATCAAAGAACCATGATCTTGTGTGGCTAGTGACTTGTGACCTTCTTTCAGTCTTATAGGACCGCGCACTTGAAAAAAACCTCTTAGGCTACTGCAGGGCAAGTTATTTTTAAACTCTAGTAAAGACCCTGCTATCTGAGAACTAGTTAAATTGGATCTGGATTGATTTAAAGCATGTCTTCTTATGGAACCAACATAGAAACGCTGTTAAAATGGGCAATATAAAATCTAGTTATTGTGTGCTTCATGTCAAAAAAACTTTTGAAAATGTCCTATCTCATTGGTGTGTCATTGACAATGTTGTTTTTGTTGTTTACAGGGGGAACTGGATTGGTGAGGCCCCGTATAAAGTAGGTGTTCCTTGTTCCATGTGCCCTCCGAGCTATGGAGGATCATGCAGTAACAACATGTGCTTTCCTGCTGTGAACTCAAATTACCTGCACTGGTTCAAATGAAGACAGACAGACAGAATGCACATGCCCCATTACAGAGACACTGTCCCTTATGGGAATTTGCACAACATTCCTGCATTTTTTTTTTTTGTATGGGCCATATATATGGGCCATATAGGACCATGGGTTGCAAGGCAGCAAGTTTTTAAAGACCTGTACATAACTTATTTTTCAGTGTTTATACCATTTTATATTGTTTTGTGTATGTACCCATTTATAGGAAATAGTTAATTTCCTGAGAGGGACTCTACTGTGATCTGTCAAGTCAGGATTGGTGCTTACAGTATTCAACCATTACTGTATTCAGAGAACACAAGGTGCAGTTGCCAAAATTCCCATCAGGCCTTGTTAGCAAGTCTAACATTGAGCGTTGTCTGTAGTCCCAGACTGGTTTAAAAGGGATAGTTCACAGAAAAAAAGAGTATTCTGTCATAATTTACTCACCCTCATGTCTTTTCAAACTTGTATGGCTTTCTTTCATCTGTGGGAGACAAAAGAGGGCATTTTGAAGAGTTTTTCAGCTGTTTTTGGAAGTCTTGGACCCATTGACTTTTATTGTACGGACAAAAACTGCTGAAACATTCTTGTAAATATCATCCCTCAGAAGATATTCTGTTATGATTTACTAATTCTCGTGTCATTCCAAACCTGTATGACTCCTACAGAACGCAAAAGAAGATAATTTAAAGCTTCAGTCCGTACCTTTTTTTTTTTTTTTGTTAAAAATGATCCAAAATCAATTTGAGCAAGTACATAACCAGCCAGTGTTTAAAACTTCTCCTTACCGTAGCCCGATTCACAACAGTAAGCTTGTAAAAATATTATAATTTGAGTGGTACTGGTAGCTTTCTATGGGAAATTCGAGCATGGCGCCGTTCGTCTTTGCGTCTTTGCGTCATTACGTCACGTCTGTATACATGAAGGAGTTCGGCCTGTAGGCTATATCGTATGTGAGGATGCTGCAGGTGGCGGATCATTTATAGCCTTTTCTCACAGCAGCTGGAATAATTAAATGTATCATTTGGATGGCAGATTGTAATCCGGAAAGGACCAATCATCAGTGACAACTGGAGATTCACCCGTAGTCAAAAGCAAAAAATGAGACTGTACAGGGAACGCTATAATGATATTATATAAAACAACAATAATAATAATAATTTGCATGGTTTGATGTGATATGAGCTAAGCGGTCGTTAGATTTAATCACCATTGGTAGCACGATTTTATTGTAATGCTTTTTTTTTTTCCCTCAGTTGGTCAGAACAAAAGTGTCAGACATGTTACTTACATGTTCAGATGACATTTTCTTATTTTGGTCCTGATTCCGAGACGTAGAATCTGTGATTTCGGAATACAGTATCCACACCGGTGCGGTGAAGAATGACAGCCACACAAACTCCTCAACATTAGATTAATCTGCGCTGAGGAGCCGTGCCGATGCACAACCCACGTAAAGATGATAATTCTGCAAATAACTGCTATTGCAAGTTTCAAACAGAGATGGCGACAAATAGGCACAACTTACGGACTGCAGTTTTAAATAAAGTTGGTAATGGAAACTATCTTCTATGTTCAACAGAAGAAACAAAGACCCCTTTTCCACCAGAATGAACCGGGTGCGAGTTCAGAGCCAGTGCCAGTTCAAAGTTGGTTCGACTGAGCCTTCTAAGAACCGATTTGCCTTTCCACGGGCTAGAGAGCCACCACAGAGCCAGGTCTTGCGTCACTGTAAACGTCTCATCTTTCTCAGCAACGCTAGTGAGGCTGCAGGAAAAAAACCCCACCAGGCTTGTTTGAGGAGCATTGGCGCTGCGCAGACCGATCAGCGAATTATATCAAAGTACCGCAAGAGCGATTCCAAAGCATGAGTGTTTTTTTTTTTTTTTAAATGTCATATGGCAATCGGTCTGCACAGCACCGATGCATCTCGAACAAGCCTTCCATCAACAATGGAGAACGTTGCGTTACTATTGATGCTCATGGCTTTACGATCCTACATCGGCATCAAAACACAGCGAATCCAACGCATTCGAGCAACTCGCCGTAATTTGTGTAGACGGAGATTACAATTGAGCAGCTATTAGCTCGATTCATAGACTGTAAAAAAACACGGGACGTGGGTGGAGCTGAGGTGACGCGATGACTAACAGACAGCTGATAAATGGTCACGCCCTTAATTATGCAGGACTTTAAAGCTTTATATAATGCAAACGAATGAGTTATAAAACAATTCACCCCCTCACAGTTGTCATGAAGGGCATAATTAGCCGTATAGACCTAAACCACAATTTGTACCAGGCTGTAAATGTGTTTTTCTGCTGTAAAGTTGGGCATTTTAACATGGGGTTCAATGAGATTCTGCTCCCTTCTGGAGCCTGTCCCTAGCGGCCAGTCGAGGAATTGCAGTTTAAGTCACTTCCGTATTGGCTTCAAGAGAAGATTGGCCGCTTGGCTCGATTTGCTGCTATTTCAAAAATGGCGGTCACAAGTTTGTGTTCGTCTTGGTCATGGTAACCCCACCCCCAGCCCCTGACGCAAGCGGTTCTTACTTCTAGACCAGCAATGTTTTGGTGCTACTTTTTCTGGTTCGGAGCTGGTGCTTTGGGTGTGTTAAGATAAAGAACCGATTTGCAACTAGGATCTGGCTCCGCACCAGCACTGCCTTGGTGGAAAAGTGGTAAAAGTCATACAGGTTTGTAACAACTTGGGGATGAGTAAATAATGACATAATTGATACTTAAGGGTGAACTGTCACTTTAAGTCATATGATGTCCTATCTATTAACCCTGGAGGTTGACTTTTGGTGCTTCAGAAGAAATGTTAAGCTAGCTTTTCTTGAACTGGGCTCGGACACAATAGAACTTCACTGGTTTGAATACACTCACTGGCATCCATGCTTTGCTTCGGGTCTTTCCTCTTGGAAAGTTTCCATATGCTTAAAGCCTACACACTTGTGCTTGGGGCTTAGAAATCGTGGAATGTTGATTAGGCATCGGTGGGAAAAACTCTGCATTTTGCAACCCCAGAAAGAGCATGAGATGGCTAATCGTGCTGTACCCACATGAAATGTTGAGGCGGATTAACATGGTAACATGTTCGATGTGTAAGTGCACCTTATAATGTTTTTTTTTTTTGTAATGTATTGTTATTTAGAAGTCTGTCTTTATTTGTGATTTTTACCAATTGTACATACATTTATTATGAATTCGGCAGTACAGTCTCTACAATGCATGCATAACAGTGGCACGCTATTGCATTGGATTGCACTGTGTAGATTTCACTTCTTTCTTTTCTTTTTTTTACTGCATCACACAAGCACTTGGGGAAATCTACCAGGCACTGCTCTGCATATGGAGGGGATATAAAGGGCTATTTATCCCTTCCCCTCCATAAATTCATGTTCAACATGACGTCATTTATAGAAATTGTATTTTCTGCTAAATTCAGTTCTGTAAAATATGATTTTTAATGATGTCATATTGTAGACTGCATCTCTTATTGTGTTGATGTGTCTGTTGACCTCTGAAAACTAGTCATGGTGCTGGTTTTAATGACCATAATGTAAATTTGTGTATTTGCACCTATTGTGACAACCTAAATGGCAACTGTATTTCAATAACAATTTATTTATCATCTGAAATAAGCTGTACATAACCTTTTTATACAAATCTTTTTTTTAATATAAATTTTGTTATTTAAACCTGTCATTTTGTGCCTCATTTCAAAACAACACCATTCAAGGTCTGGCGTCAGTAAGATTTTCAGAAACGTCCTTTTTATTTCACAGACACATTAAATTGATTAAAAGTGGCATTAAAAAATATTCATGAAATCCTGAAAAAAAAAGTATCATGGTTTCCTCACAAAATAATAAGCAGCGCAACGGTTTTCAACATTGAACTAAATTAAATTTAAAATACATGAAAATAGAAAACTGTTTTAAAATTGTAATAATATTTCACAATATTACTAGTTTATAGTGTTTTTGATTAGTGAAATGATGCTATGATGAGCATAAGAAACTTTTGAAAAGGCAGCTCTCAAATAACACCCATTAGACAGATTTTATGGTGAGAGTTTTGGATGAAGACTAGATGTTGAAAGAGACATCACCAGTGCTGGATGAGGGTTGAAATGATTTTGGACTTTGGCCCACAAGCAAAAACAAATACATTCAAACCAGAAAATATGTTAATTTTTTTTTTTTTTACATATGTGAGTTTCATAGAAGTATAAGTACCACCACCCTTTTTTGACTATTTAAATTAATGTTATATTATACTTTTTAATCACACTACTTGTTGATGCATTTTGTATGGTTGAATAAAGCTGAAAACCCTTGTGTTAATCAGTCCCTTAATTCCCTCCTTTTTTTTTCCTGTCAACCCGTCCCATTCTCGTTTTCTCCTCTTTGTTTGTAACACAGAAACATACAAGCCGATGGTGAGTATGGGATCTTTTGAGAAACTCGTTCTCACCCCTGTTCCTTTTGATGCTCGTTTACAATTTCACTAAACATTGTAATTGTAAGACCACTTCCTTGATATGAGAACTGGTTACAATTCTATCTTGATAAGAAAACGTTGACTTTGGCCCAGCTGATACCCGTCTTCTACACAAACAATACGTATATGATCTTACTTAGAGGGAGAGACGAAACCGATGAACTCTGTGACAGTTACAGGCTCCACCTCGTGCACTCATTTGGGAAAGGGTGGGGCGAGCAGGCAGACAGACTCTCGCCGCTACCAAATTCAGTAGATTTGGGGGAAGTATGCAGATATCACAGGGAAATATGATGCCATAAATGTTTTGATCTATTGGACAGACACAGCTGTTCCTGTACAGATTTCCAGCTGTGAGAAAAGGCAGAATCCTGCCAATGCCGTACAAAGAATAACAGGCCATCATACTTTTTTAAAAACCTTATGGTATGCAGTAGCTGTGAAAAAAAATATGCCAAAACATTAAAAAGGTAGTGTTTCACAGGAAGGATGAAGTGGGTGTACAGTAATTCTGAATGGACAGGCTACGTCAGCTTCAAAAAATTGACTCTATTTGCTACCTTTCTCACTGGTTTTATTGTGCACGATTCAACGGTCCATATTATTCAAAATAAAAATGCGTTAGTCTTCATAATCTTTAATCAAAATGTAATAACTTGCATTTTCGTCAATCTGACGACATTATCCAAATTTGTCATCCTCGCTCAAAATCAGTGCTTTAATGTCAAGTGCATTTCTATGCGACAAAAATGCAATATTACATTTGTTAACTGCATTTGCAGTATATTCAATATTCATTATTTACCCTGTTCTAGTTTCATTTATTCATTTATTTACTCCAATTTAAGGCCCTAACCCCAGGAAAAAATTCACTCTTGGGCTGGATTTTTTGCTGGGATGCGTTTTTCCCAAAAGCATTGTAAGGTCTCTCGATCAATGAATGGTCTCTACGATCAACCTAGGCTCACAATGCTTTTGGATGCAGCCCTGGTCTGCAGTGATAGCCACATCAAACTATTGTAGCAAAACATAAATGGTGACAAAGTTCATTTTCACCCCAAAACTCGGATCCCCTTCCTTTACTTGCCCACGGCCTATTTTGCAGGTCATTCTGATATGCTACAACCACTTTTCATATATATATATATATATATATATATATATATATATATATATATATATATATATATATATATATATATATATATATATATATATATATATACATACATACATACATACATACATACACTATATTGCCAAAAGTTTTGGGACAGCTCTCCAAATCATTGAATTCAGGTGTTCCAATTACTTCTATGGCCTCAGGTGTATAAAAGCAAGCACCTAGGCATGCAGACGCTTCTACAAACATTTGTGAAAGAATGGGTCGCTCTCAGGAGTTCAAGCCGTGATAGATTGCCACCTGTGCAATAAGTCCATTTGTGAAATTTCCTCACTACTAAATATTCTACGGTCAACTGTTAGTGGTATTATAACAAAGTCGAAGGAATTGGTAACAACACCAACTCAGAGACAAAGTGGTAGGCCATGTAAAATCACAGAGTGGGGTCAGCGCATGCATGCTGAGGCGCACAGTGGGCAGAAGTCGCTAGCTAGAGACCTCCAAAGTTCGTGTGGCCTTCAGATTAGCTCAAGAACAGTGCATAGAGAGCTTCATGGAATGGGTTTCCAAGGCCAAGCAGCTGCATCCAAGTCTTACATCACCAAGTGCAATGCAAAGCGTCAGATGCAGTGGTGTGAAGCATGCTGCCACTGGACTCTAAAGCAGTGGAGACGTGTTCTCTGGAGTGACGAATCACACTTCTCTGTCTGGCAATCCGATGGACAAGTCTGGGTTTGATGGTTGCCAGGAGAACGGTTCTTGCCTGACTGCATTGTGCCAAGTGTAAATTTTGGTGGTGTGGGGTTGGTTTTTATGGGGTTGGCCCCTTAGTTCCAGTGAAAGGAACTCTTGATGCTTCAGCATACCAAGACATTTTGGACAATTTCATGCTCCCAACTTTGTGGGAACAGTTTGGCAATGGCCCCTTCCTGTTCCAACATGACTGCACATCACAAAGCAAGGTCCGTATAAGATGAGGATGAGCGAGTTTGGTGCGGAGGAACTTGACTGGCCTGCACAGAGTCCTGACCTCAACCTGATAGAACACCTTTGGGATGAATTAGAGTGGAGACTGAGAGCCAGGCCTTCTAGTCCAACATCAGTGCCTGACCTCACAAATGTGCTTCTAGAAGAATGGTCAAAAATTCCCATAAACACACTCATAAACCTTGTGGAAAGCCTCCCCAGAAGACTTGAAGCTGTTATAGCTGCAAAGGGTGGGTCAACTCCATATTAAAAAATACGGATTAAGAATGGGATGTTATTAAAATTCATGTGCATGTAAAGATAGGCGTCCCAAAACTTTTGGCAACCTTTTTCAGAAAAAAGGTACAGAGCTGTCACTGGGGCAGTTAAAGCTACACTATGTAACTTTTCCGTCCACTAGAGTTCGCCTGTTCAAAACAAAGGCGTAGTGAGATGATCTTACATAGTTCACCTTTAAGTCATAAAACTCATAAACTCATTTTATAAGTCATAAAAAGTGGTGCAGTATTTTTTTTTTTTAAATCTTTCTATTTATTTATTTGTTGTATATATGCATATGTTCACTTTGTATTTGTGTTGTTGTTCCTAGACTTTATTTAACATTCTGAAATTTACAGCAATGCTATTTGTTTTGTACTGACTTGCATGCAATCTGCAAGCAGTCACAGCATTACTGCATGGCACACACTGATTGGCCTATGCTGATCCTGCAGCCGGTGAGATTGCTTGCTCAACATTTAAATGGTCTAGTTCAGTGTTTGCTTCAGGCTAGTCTTTTCTAATAAATGCACCCTCTTAAGATAAGTGAATGGTCTTTTTATTATTCCAAATCACTAAACAATGTTGCCTGGTATGCATTTGTGACCCTGGACCACAAAACCAGTCATAAGTTGCATGTGTATATTTGTGGCAATAGCCAACAATACATTGTATGCGTCAAAATTATAGATTTTTATTTTATGCCAAAAATTATTAGGATATTAAGATTCCAGATTCCCTCAGATTCCAGATTTTCAAATCGTTGTATCTCGACCAAATATTATCCTATCCTTACAAACCATACATCAGTGGAAAGCTTATTTATTCAGCTTTTTTTTTTATTCATACGACGTTTAAATCTCAATTAAAAATTTTTTTATCCTTATGACCAGGGTCACATTTATCAGTTCATTAATGAAGCAACGTATACATTCAAAATCATGTTTTGTGTTTTACATGTTGTGTATGATGCAAGGAATGAATAATTAAGCATACTAGCAAGCTAGTATGAGAATATGCATTTGAATCAACAACAGCAGTAAATACACATTTAAAATCATGTTTGATATATTGCAAGTTGAAAATGAGGCAAGGAATACTATAAATAATCTAGCATACAAGCAAAGCTAGCATGAGAGCATGCATTTTTTCTGTCAAACACAGCAACATATATGCAATGCACGCTTGCTCAGGTGGTTACTGGGGGTTATTTTCTCCATCTCTATCAGCTTGCAACATTATCATTTGCTCATAGTCACACATTGTGCATGTTCTAATTTGATAAGTTACCAATGTACCTACATCACTACATTTATATTTAGCTGTTTTTTGTTTTGTTTTTCCCCCTCTTCTGTATGTGTCATTGATCTCTTGCCTTGTATAAGCTTGTTTTGTTCATTTGCTATTTTTTCTCTCAATAAAAAATTTATAAAAAAAAAAAAAAAAAAAAACTTTGGATGTTAAAGTTTGTTTTTAGGACTTGCCACCATCTTGGAAATGACGTCAAATGATGCATCTCACTGGGGTCAGGGTTGACCGATCTACCCCGAGTTCACAGCTCAGATGTACAACGTGGAGTGACGTTCCAGATGTTTTTCCAAGTAGGAGGTAGGAAAAATCTGAATTCCGAATTGTTGCAACATAAGATCTGCCACATATGGCGCGGATCTGACATGCGGTCATTTAAAAAGTAAACACATTTAAGACTGTTAAGACTGTACACATTTAAAAAAGTGTACTCACTTTTAATAATTAAAAGTGAGTACAAGATTCATTGTGTACTGGTTTGTATGGAAGTCAAGATTTATATTATATTATATTGGGTCTAATTAAACTCTACATAGGACAAGCAGTCTGGATTGAATGGTATTTCACTTGGAAATACTTCGGAAGTTAAATCTATTGTGAACAGGACTGACTTAATTTCAGTTTATTCCATTATTTCTAGGTTCTGTTGAATAAATCTCTAATCTGATTTTTCACTTGCCTCATTGTTTCATTTGCCTCATTACGCTTATACAATACAGCCCTGTTTTGCTTTAAACTCTTAGGTCAAAATGACTAATAGTATGCATCGTAAAGTCCAGCTCAAGTGGAAATTAATGTTTCACGTCTTTAAACAAGAGGCTTCTTGGACCTGAGACTGTAGCTGCAAGAAAAATACCCCACCTGTGTGAATTACAGGATTTCACTGTGCGCTTGTTTGTATCCCAAAAAATCTATTTGACATTATCCATTTTAGAGCAACTCGAATGTGGGTCACAAAATCTCACTTATTCTCATATTAATGGAAAACTGTGACATTTTCTCATGAAAAACAGAAACGTTACGGCTTTTACTTTGGCGATGTGAAGAACAGGTGATTCATTATAAAAGTGTGTGAGCTTTCAGTTTTTTTTGCAAACATTCCCTCAAACTCTTCCAGCTAGACATCAGGTGAATGTGGCTGTCAGCGGACCAGAAGAAAGATCCAGTGTGTCTTTGGCTTGAGACTACGCACGGCATGGCAGACCAACAACCTGCTGATGAAAACTTGGCTCTCGCTCGTTTTCTTTCATGTCTCCTGGGAGCCATCGCAGATAGCATTTTTTTCTTTCTTTTTTATGCTTTTTCTCTTTCCCTCTCTGTCTTTGCCATTTCCTCTGAAGAATCCACAACAAATCTGTTCATTCGACAACCGTCCCTCCTCCCCCTCTCTCTACGCCTCCTTCGTCTCATCTAAGGTGGCTAAGTTCAGACTGGCCTCTACTGTCCTTTGCCTGCCTCTTAAACCCTGTCCCCACTTTCCATGATTCTGAAAAAAAAAAAATCATAATAGTCATCATAATGGAGCTTTAAGCTTTACATATTGCTTGCCAAATACAGCTTGGAAGAAAGCTTGTAAATTCATCAGTGGACACTATCAAAACTCACCTTTTAATTCTTGGAAAAACAGTGTCTAGTTACACTAAGTGCAAATAGCCCGCCTTGTTGGCAGAGGTTATTTACACTAACTCCGCCCACTGGCGTCTGGTTGGGCCAGACAAAATTATTCAAGATGCTAGATTGTCGATATCAGCAATAGTTTATAAGGAGCATGGCAGAACATTTTTGATGCAAATCAAGAGTTTGAATCCGCGTTTTGCCGAACTCATTGTACTCCCTTTCCCCATCACACATCAGAAAAGTATTTATTTTCAATAAAAATGAAGAAAATATTTGAGTGCAAATAAAGTGTTTAATGTGTGTTTAATAATAAAGTGTTTATCGCTTAGCCCTCTATGGTACGCAATATGATTTCAATGAGTAAAAAAATATTTGTGGTGTTTTTCCTGCTTACAATTGGAAACTATAACAATACACATTTTTATAATTTTTTAAAAGTTTGTTGCCTCAAGGCAACATTGTACCACATCGGACACATTGAAACATTTGACATTTTCATGTAGAAAAAATAAATATATTCATTGAAAACATCAATTTATTTAACCAGACACCTGAACAAACACATTCATTTTACAAATTTCCTATTTAATAAAAAGTAACATTTCAAATTCAGCTGTTGCTCTCAGGCGACATTGTACCATCATGGAACACAAGTATTACCAAGCCATCATATCAAGATTTCATATCCATCTTCAATCTCACCCTCACAGATTGTCACTATGACCCTCATCTTCCTCATCACGATACCTCATCCTCACCCTCGCCAACTGGCAGTTGTGTTTTTTACCTTTTTTAAGTGCTATAGAAAATGTGCTGATCATAATATGTGCAGTTATAGTATGTGAATGACTATTCTTATAAGTGCATTACAAAATCATGCAAAAATGCAAATATATTTAGAGAATTCTAGCTCTTTTTCTTACAAATATACTATATTTGTGTGTGTCTGGGATGGCCTTATGCGATTCCATTATGGTACAATGTTGCCTTGAGGCAACAGTTTTTTGTTATTCACTCTAAAACATTTGATGATATACACTCACCTAAAGGATTACTAGGAACACCATACTAATACTGTGTTTGACCCCCTTTCGCCTTTAGAACTGCCTTAATTCTACATGTATGGAGTCAAAATAGGGCCACATATATCTGCAAAATAACACAATGTTTTGCAAACAAAAAATATGTTTTGCAAAAAAAAAAAAAGTTTTGCAAAAAAAAATAATAATTTTGCAAAAAAAAATAGAATATTGAGAAAAAAATGCTTTTTTGCAAGTAAAAAAATAGTAATTGCAAAAGAAAAGTTACCACTGAGAGGAAAAATAAAGTTTAGCAAAGTAAAACTTGCAGCATTGACTTTGCAACACCTTTGCGCCGCTCCTTTAAATCCGCGTTTCCGTCATCCGTGCCTCTGAGGCGCAAGCTTTCCTTTGCGCTTCATTTTTCTTTGCGCCTCGCTTTGTGTCCCTGATTTGACGTGGGGGAGGGGTCAAGAGGTTGGGGTGTGTACATGGGTGTGTACAAGGGACGAAGGCGCGTCCTTCTCGTTACGTCATCAGCGCGAGCCCCAGACCGTATGGATCTCGAGACCTCTGTGTGTCATTCTGCTGCATATCATCTAACTGTCTTTGAACACAAGAATATATTGGGCATGATTAATTGCATACATTTTTTTAATCATGTGTTTTTTTTTAATTAATGAGTTAAATTGACAGCTCTACTTGTAACACTTTACCCCAACACTGATGATGTGTCAGACAGATTCAAGAAATGATTCCTGATGTAGTTTGGTTAGTTAACATAGCTGAGAGCTGCATGCATGCAACATGGGTATTTATAACCCTTACACCAGAATGCTAGACATCGATGGATCATCCTCTGCATAGAAAGTGAATGAGATTGGGCAAATTAATTGAGACAGCGAGAGATCAGCACAGTTGCTCAGCCTCAAGGGCGAGTGGCCAAATTTAAGTCAGATTGTATTGATTGACGTAACGAGAAGGACGCGCCTTCGTCCCTTGTACACACCCATGTACACACCCCAACCTCTTGACCCCTCCCCCACGTCAAATCAGGGACACAAAGCGAGGCGCAAAGAAAAATGAAGCGCAAAGGAAAGCTTGCGCCTCAGAGGCACGGATGACGGAAACGCAGATTTAAAGGAGCGGCGCAAAGGTGTTGCAAAGTCAATGCTGCAAGTTTTACTTTGCTAAACTTTATTTTTCCTCTCAGTGGTAACTTTTCTTTTGCAATTACTATTTTTTTACTTGCAAAAAAGCATTTTTTTCTCAATATTCTATTTTTTTTTGCAAAATTATTATTTTTTTTTTGCAAAACTTTTTTTTTTTGCAAAACATATTTTTTGTTTGCAAAACATTGTGTTATTTTGCAGATATATGTGGCCCTATTTTGACTCCATATACATGGCATTGATTCAACAAGGTGCTGAAAGCATTTGTCACGGTGTGACTTTTCCTGGGGCGGAACCATAGTGGCAGAGATTTGTTCCGCCCGGATCAAACACCACTACTTCCGGGTTCCCGTCCCCGCGCCAAAAATCATAGAGAATCGGCGGCAGGTGCTCCAATAAACAGCGCGATCTCCGGATTGGGTGAAGGGGAGGTAGGAGGAGTACAAAGAGGGCCTCCAGAAGTCAGTCGGGGTCAGTCGTTGCAGCGGTCACACACAGCCGCAGCTGTTAGTTCCGGGTCGGGCTCAAGCTGAGCGTGGTGGTAGCCGCTTCCAGCCGTTGCGGCGAGAGGATCTGGGCATCTGGGCAAACAAAGGATAACACGAGGTGGATATTGTGGACTGAGCGATCAAAGATCCGGAGAGCTATATGGAGAAGAAAAGAGACGAGGCTGAGTATAATACAGACCGAGTTTTGCATTGTGATTCAAGTGTCAAGTGTGTGTCCGATTCTGAGAAGTTACATGCAGGACAGTTGCCGGAAGTGCTAATGAGCAAATCCCTTCGGGAGAGAGAGCACAGCGGTCAGGACGCGAGCTAGACACTGGAAGAGAGAACAAGACGAGCACACTGGTTGATCAATGTGTGAGTACCCTGAGAAACGTATACAGTAACAACTTCATCGGAAGTTTATCATCTGTGAGCCTTGTGACGTTGAAACTAGGAAAACGAGTGGCCCCACCGCGGAGAGTGAGCGTGGGAGAGCCAGAGACGGCGGGGTGGTGTAGCAGCAACGTCCTTTCCGTTGGTTCTTTGCTATACCAGCGCTTCAGCGATCTCCCCCCCCCCCCCCCCCCCGAGATAAACGACGCGGGAAAAGTGGTCTCTGGACCTTAAGTGCACCTGGTTAGTGTGTAGAGTGCCGTGGGTGAGTCAGCATCTTGACTTTGAGAGTGTACACTTGGAATCTGCTGTGTTGTGCTGTGTGTGCGTGTCGTCCCAGAGACCATTATCCAGGCTGACCCACTCTCTGGGGAAGGTACGATCCCGAAGCTGGCGGAGTAACTAGCCCTAACCATTCACGCTGTGAACCTCACCCTACTCTCTGTCTCTACGGGGGTACCACGACCGGAGCCAAGTAAGCACTCTCTTGAATAGCCATTGATACGTGCTTGTGTCGGAGGAAATTGTGTGTGCGTGTGCAGGGCCCGAGGAGAGGAGAGGGGAACGCTACATACTCCCGGAGCAAAGTCATACTTAACTGCACTTACCTATGTGAAACCACCTGGAGAAGCGTCCGATCCAGCACCACCGTCGTGGTCAAGCCCCCTTGAGCCACCACTATCACGGAGCCTGGAGCAAGGAGAGAGAAACTAATCGTGTCTACGGAGTCTGAGTGATATCCATTGAGCAAAGTCATACTTACCTGCACTTACCTGTGTGAAGCCATCTAGAGAAGCGCCCGATCCAGCACCACCGCCGTGGTCAAGCCCCCTGAGCCACCGCTATCACAGAGCCTGGAGCAAGGAGAGAGAAACGGATGAATCGTGTCTACGGAGTCTGTGAGTGATATCCATTGAGTAAAGTCATACTTACCTGTACTTACCTGTGTGAAGCCATCTAGAGAAGCGCCCGATCCAGCACCACCGCCGTGGTCAAGCCCCCTGAGCCACCGCTATCACAGAGCCTGGAGCAAGGAGAGAGAAACGGATGAATCGTGTCTACGGAGTCTGTGAGTGATATCCATTGAGTAAAGTCATACTTACCTGTACTTACCTGTGTGAAGCCATCTAGAGAAGCGCCCGATCCAGCACCACCGCCGTGGTCAAGCCCCCTGAGCCACCGCTATCACAGAGCCTGGAACAAGGAGGGAGAAACTGATGAACCGTGTCTACAGAGTCTGTGAGTGATATCCTTTGAGCGAAGTTATACTTACCTGTATGCCAAACAAAAGTCCCAGTATTGACCCAGATCCAGCGGATGCCCCGGAGGTACCGACTTCTATGACACCGGCCCCTTGATCCATTCTGAAAGGAAGCCGTCGGAGCACGCCCAAGAGAGAGAGGTACCCCTGTCCTTACCCGTTCTACCCCTGTGTTCAGGAGAAGGAGCAAGCCGTGGCGTAAATCCCCCGAAAGGTCCACCCTGGGAAAAAGAAAGAAAGAGACAAGTGAGCACATAGCAGGACATGGAAGCAAACATTGAGAAAAAGGACGAAACGACTTATCTGAGGTTCTCCTGCGGAGAGAGCCGGCGAGCTCTGAGGCGGTGTCCTCACTCTCCAGTCCTCTTGGATTTTAGCCCCCTCACTTCCCCTTCCCCCCAATTTTAAGTAAATTAATAAAGACTTGTAATTTTAAACTTTACTCCAGTGTCCTCGTGTGTCTGGTCGTCTGGGGTATCACTGGGAACCTCCCCGAGGCGAAAAATAAGGGAGGAGCGGGACTCACGCAGTCCCGCTCCGACCTATGACATTCTTTAGAAATGTTGGCCCATATTGATAGGATAGTATCTTGCAGTTGATGGATATTTGTGGGATGCACATCCAGGGCACGAAGCTCCCGTTCCACCACATCCCAAAGATGCTCTATTGGGTTGAGATCTGGTGACTGTGGGGGCCATTTTAGTACAGTGAACTCATTGTCATGTTCAAGAAACCAATTTGAAATTATTCGAGCTTTGTGACATGGTGCATTATCCTGCTGGAAGTGGCCATCAGAGGATGGGTACATGGTGGTCATAAAGGGATGGACATGGTCAGAAACAATGCTCAGGTAGGCCGTGGCATTTAAACGATGCCCAATTGGCACTAAGGGGCCTAAAGTGTGCCAAGAAAACATCCCCCACACCATTACACCACCACCAGCAGCCTGCACAGTGGTAACAAGGCATGATGGATCCATGTTTTCATTCTGTTTACGCCAAATTCTGACTCTACCATCTGTACATCTCAACAGAAATCGAGACTCATTAGACCAGGCAACATTTTTCCAGTCTTCAACTGTCCAATTTTGGTGAGCTTGTGCACATTGTAGCCTCTTTTTCCTATTTGTAGTGGAGATGAGTGGTACCCGGTGGGGTCTTCTGCTGTTGTAGCCCATCCGCCTCAAGGTTATGCGTGTTGTGGCTTCACAAATGCTTTGCTGCATACCTCGGTTGTAACGAGTGGTTATTTCAGTCAAAGTTGCTCTTCTATCAGCTTGAATCAGTCGGCCCATTCTCCTCTGACCTCTAGCATCAACAAGGCATTTTCGCCCACAGGACTGCCGCATACTGGAAGTTTTTCCCTTTTCACACCATTCTTTGTAAACCCTAGAAATGGTTGTGCGTGAAAATTCCAGTAACTGAGCAGATTGTGAAATACTCAGACCGGCCCGTCTGGCACCAACAACCATGCCACGCTCAAAATTGCTTAAATCACCTTTCTTTCCCATTCCGACATTCAGTTTGGAGTTCAGGAGATTGTCTTGATCAGGACCACACCCCTAAATGCATTGAAGCAACTGCCATGTGATTGGTTGATTAGATAATTGCATTAATGAGAAATGGAACAGGTGTTCCTAATCCTTTAGGTGAGTGTATAATGTAAAGTTCATGAAAATACTTCTTTACTTACCAGTGAAGGTGACTCATATTTTTTGTGGGTGATTAACTGGACAGAAATAAGTGAAAAATGCACTTTTCATTGGAGAAAATATGGATCAACCTGTGCTGAAAAAGGACACAAAATGGACCCCTGTGAATCATGTGACCACTTTTTTGCACTTTTATTGATTAGTATTTGAGTTCTTCTTTCCTGAGATAGGTTTGAACAATAAATTGGTGTTTCATTTGTTTTTTTAAATAAAGTAAAATAGACTACGTTGCCTGGAGGTACCATAGAGGGTCAGGGGTATGTGTACAGGGAGCTTATTGCAAAGAAAATATGGTAACACTTTAGAATACTGTTCCATCATTAATTAATAACTACACAGGAACAAGTGAGTAATGCAGTATTAACACTCTAGTAACTACTATTAACTTACAAGAAACTCTGATAAAAAAAATTAATAAGTAATAGTGCTTAGTCGAATGTGGTCGTTCTCTATTAGCTAATCAGTAACTACTATTATTTTCATACCTCCCAGAGTACTACTACTAGGAACTACTATATACAGGTTCATAATTAATATGAATAATGCATAACTAATTCTAAAGTGAAGATCATGGCAACCCACTAGTAATGCCTCAAGTCACAATTATTTGGATCAGTATTCTAAAGTGAAAAATATAACTCTGTAGTAAAGTCATTGTAAACTTTTGACGTTTTTGGATAGTAGAGACTCAAGTGTTACTACATACTTCTATAGGAATTAATAGTTATTATATCAGTATTCTAAAGAGAAGATCATGGTAACCCACTAATTACTTGTGTTACTATCCAAAACCTTACAAAAACCTTATTTCAGTAATTACTACAGAGTTATTATGTTTTTCACTTTAGAATACTAATCCAAATAATTAGTAATTCCTTTAGAAGGATGTAGTAACACTTGAGTCATTACTAGTGGGTTATCATTACCTCTTACGGAATTGCACACTCAAGGAACAAAGAGGAATGGTTAACCGAGATTTATTCAGATTGGGATAGGTGAAATGGATGACAGGAACAGGTAGGTGATACTCAGAGAGTGCAGGAAATCCAGAGGAGGTGATGAGGGATGTCTTTCTTACGGATACAGGGACTCTGGGAATACGATGAAGGGGAAACCAGGTTGGATGCACACACCTCGTCTGTGGAAGATGATCTGGATGGATGAAGGTAACACTTGGAGATAATCACTGGAGAAAGGAACTCAGGAACAAGTCTGTGGAGCGATGAATGAGACCAGACAATGACTGAGGTGAAGTGTGTGCTTTCGAGTGCTGGCTGATGAGAGTGCAGATGAGGTGCAGGTGTGTGTGATTAGTATTCGGCTGACTGGGTGCACTGTGATTGATTGGTGGGAGAGCCTGGCAGATCTTTCACAACCTTCACTTGAGAACTAATTATATATTATGCATTATTCATGTTAATTATGAACCTGTATATAGTAGTTCACGAGTTCACACTTACATCAAATTAAATGGAGTAAAGATTATGTGTATTTGGCGTGCTGTCCGAGGGAGGGCTCTGCTCCGGGCTCTGAATTTTGGTCCAAACCCAGAGTATCCCCCCGTGATAGAGATAGTCTAGAACTAGACAGCATTGTGTTATGAATTCTGTTGATGTCTAATAAGCTTAATTATTAAATCAAAGTGAGGAGATGTGGTGGTGGAGGGATGCTAAAAAACTGTCAACGAAAAGGAGGTAAATCTGCAGCTATAGCCTACAACTCTTATCGTTGATTAAATTGATTAACTTAATGTGCTCCACTCTTGTTTAATTAGGTTTAATTAACTGAACGAGCTCCTCCGAAATTTGTTTATAAAACATCACTTCTTAGGCCCCGTCCACACGAAGCCAGAGCTTTCCCAATCCAATCTTTTTTTCCTTGTTTCAAGAAATATCTGCGTACAAATGAAACCACTGAAACCGACTCAAAATGATGTAGTACACATGCCAGGCCAGTATGTGGCGTTGTAATCTGCCACAGAAATACACTTGAAGAAGAAGAGTTGAAGAAGAGTTGTGGCCAGAAGGGGTACAGCAATGGTAGGAAGTGAGGCAAAATATCACAATAAAATAACAATAAATAAATGTGTTACTTACCAGATTGTGTTTTATTAACACCTACACCTACCCCTACCCTTACAATAATGCAAATACAGTAATTAAATGACGCAATATTGATGTGCGCATGTAACAGATATCAAGCGGCACCCTCAGGACAGAAGCACGACCACACAGGTATAAGATGAATGATGGAATTTAATCCCCTTTAAAGAAGAATAGGTAGGAGCAAAATTAGCAAGCACACAGTGTTGTAGTCGAGACCAGCTCATTCGAGTTCAGAGAGGGTCGAGTCCGAGTCGAGTCCGAGTTCAGAAAGGGTTGAGTCCGAGTCGAGTCCGAGTTCAGAGAGGGTCGAGTCCGAGTCAAGCCCGAGTTCAGAGAGGGTCGAGTCCGAGTCGAGACCGAGACCAGAGAGAGCCCAAGACAAGTCCAAGTCCACATAAGGTTGTGATGGCCTGTGTGTGCAGTCACTCTGTGTGTTTTAGAACCACTTTCTCATCATCACTTTGTGTAACAGCAGCGGATAATTGAATACTTCAATTATACTGGGTGGTACATTTTAATGTGGGGTAAAGATAAAATCTACACACTAGTCAAAAACCTTTTTAATAAACCAGTGTTTAAGCTTAAACTATGGACAATCCACAAACAACATTAGAACTCAATTGTATTAACTTTTTAGTTACGGAGGGTGTGCAAAAGAGTGACGGCAGAAAAATTGCTGTCTTTTTAATGCAAAAGTGTGACGTGTGAACGTGCCGGAGGGGGAGAGGGCAGGCGGCCTTCTGCTAGACATTTTTGTGGGAGATGCTCATTTTATTATTAATTAAACAATGTTTGGATTTCTCTGTGACACTTTTGTCCTACTTTGTAAACAGTAAATATATTAAAATAACACCGTTGAGACAAATGATGTAGCAGCAATGTGACTTTCTGGAAAACGCGATCACTACAGGCGGATGCCAGGTGGACACCACGTAAAATAGAAGCGAGAGCACGAGCGCGGTCATTTGCAGACTTCTACAACGAACTAGTAACTACGAAGCATTAGCTGTCAAAATGCTGAGATTTTATGCATATAAAGAAATTATTAGTTCATAATCTTACCTTTCTTTGTGCTTTCGCTCCACATGTCGATGGAAATTGGAAGTTGTTCCCTTTGCTTCGGTAATTGATGTACCACAGAATGTACAAATCACAGAATGTTTTTTTTTTTTAGAGTCTTACTGCATATGAACTCTTTATGGTCCTTATATGCAAACTGAATAACAGATGATGTAGAAGACATTTTCACAAATAGTTAAGGGCTAGAGGTTCGCTCCACATGACATCCTTCCTGACCTGAGTACCTTTGCACTAACGTTAGTCATGCGCGGTTGCACTTAAAAATGTACCAATCATATATATATATATATATATGTATATATATATATATATATATATATATATATATATATATATATATATATATATATATATATATAAAATATACCAATAAAAATATTGGTTTCATGCTCCCAAAACGCTGGATCCATGTGGACGAAACGCTGATACGGTACAACATTTTTACGTATACAGCTAAACGCATCTCCATGTGGACGGGGCCTTAGTAGTCCGCTGAGAGGTGTGAAAAAAAATTTTAGTTATTGATTAGCTAATAGTGAACTGCCACATTCAACTGAGCACTATTACTTACTAACTTTTTAATCAGAGTTTCTTGTTTGTTAAAGCTACACTGTGTAACTTTTTTTAGTTTATTCTTAGCTAAAAACACTTAGTTCTTTCAAAAATATTTGTGCTCATTAATGTATATTTACTTCTTTCAAGTAATAAAGTTTTCTTTTAAGTTTATAATATGCCATTGAAAATACATACTGGTAAGGGGTTCCAATGCGGGTCGCCATGTTGCCCCTCCATCTTGAAAGTACATTAGCCAAAGAGGGACATACCCGTAAATTCAAGCTTCGCCTTTCGCGTTTTAACACTCGATGGCACCGTGTCGAATGTGGACGAGGTCAAACTGGAAGCCATGTTAATCTTGGACTAAATCGGCCACTGTAGGAGTTAAAACAAAATCGGAATTGAGAGGAAAAGAAACTAAAATTCTCTGGATGGTCATATACCTTTTCAGCACTAGATGGGGGAAAATATCACACAGTGTAGCTTTAATAATAGTTACTAGAATGTTAATATTGCATTACTCATTTGTTCCTGTGTAGTTATTCATTAATGAAGGAACGGTATTCTAAAGTGTTACCGAAAATAATTTTTTTACATAGTGTAAATATAATCTATCTCTATTTTCACTTAGTGTAAATAGTATATTGATAGGAAAATGCTGCTCTTTTCACTTAGTGTAAATGGAATCTATAGCTAATTGCACTTAGGCTAGTGCAAATAGCCGCTGCCAAAAAAATCCCTTGTGAAATAGAGGGTGACCGAGTCTGTAACGTCCTGCATCTGGAGCTCTCCACAGCTAGATCTGGTCTGCTGCAAAAGCAACAGAACGGACTGTAAACATCCCCTGTGCAATGCCAAACCATCTCTCCAAACGCAGATGCTGAAAGGAGCTAAAGGTGTTAAAGGGACAGTTCACCAAAATATGAAAAATTCTCAACCGTTTGTGATTCCAAAGCATTTTGAAGCATTCTTCTAAATGTCATCTTTTAATTATACTACGTATCATGTAACAATCAACATTATCATTAAAACGGTCATTGTTACAATGATTCAATTGTATAACAACAATCAACACCGTAGTTAAAATATCAAATTATAGCAGTTTTCTCTCAAACTAAAGCAAAATAGGGAAGTTCGTGAAATATTTGAAAGAAAATTTGAATTTATTTTTAGACTGCAGTTTATATTGATCACAAGATAAATTAACACTTTACAATGAGGCCATTAGTCAAGGGTAGTTAATGCACTATCATTAAGTAACAATGAGCAATGCATTTGATACACATTTTATTAATCTTAATGTTATTTAATAAAAATACAGATGTTAGCTCAGGTCCATTAATAGGATTAAACAGTTTACAATAAGGTCTTCTTGGTTTACATTAGTTAATGCATCAACTAACATGAACTAACAATGAGCAATATATTTGTCATGACAACTTTCAGTGTTTGGCATGGTTATGGATATGACAATGTTGATATGTTTGGTCGGAATATATCTGCTACACTGCAGCTGCTGTTGGCTCTTGCTGCAGCTATACGGGGCTTGCTACTGCCAATACATACATGACACGCTGCTGTGAGCAACTAAGACGTGATGATGTACAATATAGCATACATGAATTACCCGACCATAGCAGATCTACTCTGCATGCAGAATTATTAGGCACGTCGATTTTCTGATCATATTTTTTTTCCAGGCACATTTTACCAATTCCAAACCACATTAATATTAATAACTACTTTTCATTTTGTATTTAATCCTTTTTAAGTGATATATTGTTTATGAAGGCTGGAAATGAAAAACGCCTTACATTCAGGTGTGCAGAATTATTAGGCACGTTTTCTTTTACAGATAAAATGAGCCAAAAAAGAGATTTAACACAGACTGAAAAGTCAAAAATTATTAAATGCCCATGATACGAATGCAATACTAGACCATTGGCCAGTGAAATGCTCATTGGGTCAGACAAAAACAGGTGGCGAAGAAAAGACACATGTTAACTGCAAAAGAATTAAGAATTAAGGTGAAGAATTAAGTGTGAAACCATCAGGAACCCTTTAGTCTCCAGCGCCACCATTTTTCCAGAATTGCAACCTACCTGAAGTCTCCAGAAGTGCAAGGAGTCAGGATCTCAGAGACTTGACAGTGAAAATGACCCCCACTTAATAAGAACCACAAGCTGAAGTGTTGTAAATTATAGGAAGAAGTGTTGTGAATACAGAAGACTGTTTTTTACACTGTGTGCAGAATTATTAGGCACGTTGATTTTCTGATCATATTTTTTTCCAGGCACATTCGACCAATTCCAAACCACAGTAATCCTAATAACTACTATTAATTTAGTATTTAATAATGTATAAGTGATATATAATTGTTCATGAAGGCTGGAAATGAAAAACACCCTATATTCAGTTGTGCAGAATTATTAGGCATGTTTTCTTTTACAGATAAATTGAGCCAAAAAAGAGATTTAACTTAAAATTATTAAATGCCCATGAGAAGGACGCAATACTAATGCAATACTAATGCAATACTAGACATTGCAGTTAAAGGGATAGTTCACCAAAAATAGAGGGATAGTTCTAATAAAAATATTAGAATTGGATTTATAGTTGCTCTGTTTTTGAAGTCCATAAAAAGTGCATCTGCCCATCAAATAACGTACTCCACGCGGCTCCGGGGTGTTAATAAAGGCCTTCTGAAGCGAATCGATGCGTTTGTGTAAGAAAAATATCCATATTTAAAACTTTATCAAGTAAACTTTCGGCCGACCGCCTTACTAAGAAAAATGTCATATACACCTAGGATGACTTGAGGGTGAGTAAATTATGGGCAAATTTTCATTTTTGGGTGAACTATTCCTTTAAGGCATGACCATTGGACAGTGAAATGCTCGTTGGGTCAGCAGGGTCAGACAAGAACATGTGGCGGAGAAAAGACACCTGTTAACTGCAAAAGAATTAAGAATTAAAGGGTTAGTTCACCCAAAAATGAAAATTCTGTCATTAATTACTCACCCTCATGTCGTTCGACACCCGTAAGACACCCGTTTTTGTTGAAAGCTGATGGCTGAGAAAGGCTTCAGATAGGCCTCCATTGGCATTCAGTACATTTACACTCACAAGACCCATAAAAGGCACTTAAAACGTTGTTACAAAGTCCATCTCACCACAGTGGCTCTACAATAATTTTACGATGCGACGACAATAGTTTTTGTGCGCAAAAAAAAAATCTAAATAACGCCTTTATCCAACTTGTTCTTGTCTTCCGTGTATGCCTCCACGACGCATGCGCAAACTTGGCAAAATGTGTGCAGAGTGCGCTGTTGGGGGCAGAAAACCGGTCAGTCCCGCCCAGAGTGCTGCACCAGAGCTAGGAGCTGATATGACAAAAAGGCCAATTCACCACAGATTTCGTATTTTAAAATAATTATGTCTGGGCATTAGTTTTGCTTTTAGCTTTTTTTTTTTTTTTTTTTTCCATAATTGTTTGTCGTTTTTTAGCAACCTAGGGTGTGGCCTGTGTCCCACCCACCCCCTTTACAGGACACACTCTAGTCCTAACTCCAGGTGTTGACTTGGGGTGAACTGACAGCTTTCCCAAAATGTCCAACATGTCAATGTGTGCAGAATGCACTGTTGGGGGCAGAAAGCAGGTCAGTCCCACCCAGAGTGCGACACCACAACTAGGAGCCGATACGACAAAAAGGCCAATTCACTACAGATGTCGTATTTTAAATAATTATATCTATGAAATAGTTTTGCTTTTAGCTTAAAACATATTTTTTTTGTCTTTTTTTGGCAACCTAGGGTGTGGCCTGTGTCCCACCCACCACCTTACAGGACACACTCTAGTCCTAACTCCAGGTGTTGACTTGGTGTGAACTGACAGCTTTCCCGAAATATCCAACTTGCCAAAATGTGTGCAGAGTGCGCTGTTGATCCATTGCTACAACTGACTGCCCTATGAGGGGACATAGCCGGTCAGTCCCGCCCAGAGTGCTGCACCAGAACTAGGAGCCTATTTGACAAAAAGGCCAATTCACCAGAGATTTCGTATTTTAAAATAATTATATCTGGGCATTAGTTTTGCTTTTAAATTTTCTTATTTTTAAAATAATTGTTTGTCGTTTTTTGGCAACCTAGGGTGTGGCCTGTGTCCCACCCACCACCTTGCAGGACACAACCTAGTCCTAACTCCAGGTGTTGACTCTGGGTGAACTGATAGCTTTCCAGAAATATCCAACTTGCCAAAATGGGCGCAGAGTGCACTGTTGGTCCATTGCTACATCTGACTGCACTATGGGACTTGTAAAATCTTACTTGTTGGTGACTTCTGGCATCTGTTGTAGACTCATGCCTGCTTGTCTTGTTCTTGGTTTTTTCGCACTTTCCTCTTGCCTGAAGTCCTTGTTGTGCAAATCTGTGTAGCTAAGAAATCAAACTGGTATCAAAATTCCATGATGTGATAACAGCTGAGGAAAAACAAACATATGTGCACACAACGCACGTTTTGAGCACTTGTGAACGTGATCCAAATACGTACGCAATGTGGAGAGAGCATCTCGAAAGTGACCAGCAACTGTCAGCAAGACGTTCTAAAGTGTCCTTATATTGATTGTCTACTGTGATGTCACAACTGATGTCACAACTGTCGACTGAGTGCGCTGACTGTACACAGTGCGCCTGCGCCATGTTTATCTCCTCGTATTCGAGTAAAAACAATAAGCTACTAAAGTTATAGTCAAGAGCAGTGAGTGATTTTCTGTGATTTATTCTCATTTACAGAATAGAGAGCAGCAGGTACTGTACATTAAGCTGCTAAAGCTTTAATACACAGATCTAATGTACATGCAATTTCTTTACAAGTTGTTAACATTCACAGACGTTATCGACTGTATTTATGTGAACTTTGTGTGGTTTAACCTTGTGTGTATTTACAGTTTAAGGGCAATAAGATGCGAAAAGAAAACTTAGTCTAGTACTTATGCCGCCTTCACGTGCTATCGGAAATGTGATAATTCCCACTTCTGAAGTCGTGATTACGAGCACATCGCATTCAATTTTGGAAATTGGAGGGCGTTCATGTGCAATTTTTAATTAGGAAACTGGTATTTACGATAATTCGGAGAGCACGTGAAGGCCTTACCGTTATATTGTATTCCAAAAATCTTCTTCTTGAGGACGCTATTTCACGACGGTCTGGTGTCTTGTCTGATGGTGCCTGCTCCAAATTAAGCGACTTTCTGGCTCTTTGATCTAACGTTACCCGGTGTAATAATTCATAATTTCTTTGTAGCGTTTGTTCCAGCTGGATCAATTTTATTAAGAAATAGAATATTATCAGTACCACAGAATTATGCAAAGTGTGAGAGCACGCAGATGAAATTAATTCAACATTTCGTGTTTTTATTTTGAGTTTTTTGCTTTATTTAGCCTATTATTTTAAAATTAAACACTTTTATAACAATTTGTTAAAACAATAGTTTTAAAATAGTGAATGTTCAAAGCATTGTTTCCGACAATTTTAATTTCTGTAAATGCATTTATGCCCCTTCAGAGAAACATTAAACAGTATGTGGGAATATTTGTTCAGCTTCAGAATTGGTCTCTGTGCCGCTTTGTCTGTGTAAAGATACCTTTCTTACTTGTGTAAAAGAATACAGAAATTAACATATTAATACACAACAAAACAAACCAAACCAAAGCAAAAGCAAAACATGCCAGAGTGTATAAACCATTGATCCATTAATAAAAAAACTTTTTAAAAGCCACCTCAGAAAAAGCGTGCCATACTATTTCTTCTTTTGTTTAATGCCAGTTTACATACTGAATATCGCCACCTGGTAGGCTATTTGTTGGTTGTGCGATCATTTTTATATTTTAGTTAAATCTTTAATCACTGTGAATAATAACTTTGTTGTTTGCAAATATATAATAAAAAGACTGAGTAAGTGCATTGTATCAAATGGGGCCAACTTTTTCAAAACAGAATATGACTATGAGACTGGTTGTTGAGACTACTGACTTAAGTTGAAATGACTTTGTTGTTTTTAATATATTGTGGTGGTCAAGGCCAAGAACAGGCAGAGCAGGTAGTGAACAGATGAGAAGGTGTTTCTTCCAACAAAAAGGATCTCTCCGCCAGCAACCAATTTCACTGATATTGGCTCTGTGCCTCCAAAATATCTTATTGACGCTGCAAACCTTCTCAAAACGTGCATTTTATGATAAGCAAGAAATTCTTGATTTCTATAACAGTCAAGTGTTCCCCCTCAGCCACAAACATGAAATATATGCATGTGATGCAGTTAGATACACTTGATGAAATAAAAAATGTTGATATAAATGAATTTGAATTGTTGTTGAACTGAAATACTTTGCGGTTTCAGAAGTGTTTCAATAGAACCATGATGGTTTATTTTGGTATTTCTATATTTTTCATATCCTGGGAAATCAGGGTCTAAGACTCAGTGAACAATCAAATGTTTGTCTTGCTCCAGACTTTAACAAAGTTATTCTACACTACAATAAAATGAACAAATTGTGAGATATAAACTTGCAATTCTGAGAAAATAAAAAAGTCAGAATTGAGAGATATAAACTTTAAGTTGTGAGAAAAACTATAGATATAAACTCGCAATTGTGGCTTTGTCATGCAATTTTGAGGAAAAAAAGTCAGAATTGTGAGATAAAAAGTTGAAATTACCTTTTTTATTTATTTATTTTTCTGTGGCGGAAACAAGCTTCCATAGAAAATGTAGCATGTGCTCTATAAAAATATAAATAAGGCCCTCCTTGGTCCACATGCCCTCCAAACTATTCAAAAAGATTTCTTGCTGTGAAATCATTACCTGTGTTGGTTGGAAATTGGAATGAACACATATACAGATTTTTACTCCTTGTACTTCCCATTAGAATATGCATGCATGACAACAGATCTCTGTTTTGGAATTGTGCATTGCATTGTCTTATTTGCTCTTACCTTTTTGAACATTATTGCACAGGCACGTGCAGAACCTCCCTGGCACCACTCATCAGGGGTGTGAACATGCAGAGTTAAAGGGCCATTCCTCGCTTTTCCCTATGCAGATTTAGCATAAGTCATCAAATTAAGTGCTTTCCTTTTTTATTTCTTGCATAGTGCTTTCTAAAAAATGTTTGGCTGACTTCGTTAATACATTTTATTATTGCCTTGTTGTATCCCTAGTGCATATTTAAATCCGCTCCAAATGTGTTGCACCAGGTTTTTACATCTAAAAGCGTTGCATGATTATTAGCCGAGTGGAGCTGTATTTGGACAAAAATTAGATAAGCTTGCCATCTTCTGGTGATTCATCACACATGCAGCCAATAAAAAAGCTCATTTGAAGAACATTTACTCTCTTTAACCATCCAAGAACAGATTATGTTAGTATATCTCTGTGCAGCACTTCTTTTATATTATGACTGTACATTATGGTACGTACTGTAACAAAATAAATATGCATGTTCAACTCTGAAAAAGTATAGCCATGGCCGAAAGTATTGGCAGAAATTTTGTGTTTCATGTTTGCTGCTTCAGTTTTTGTGTATTATTTTTTTCACATGTTTCTATGGTATATTGGAAAACATAAGATAAGCATTTCATAAGTTTCAAAGGCTTTTATTGGCAATAAAAATAAATGTATGCAAAGAGTCAATATTTACAGTGTTGACCCTTTTTCTTCATAACCTCTGCAATTCACTCTGGCATGCTGGATATCACTTTCTGTGCCAAATCCTGACTGATGGCGATCCATTCTTGCCTCATTAGTGCTCGGGAGTTGATCAGAATTTATGGACTTGCTTGTCCACTTGCCTTTTGAGGATTGACCGTAGATTCGTTGCCTGCATGGATCCAAAATTTCAATGTAATGATCTCCGAGCCACTTGCCTTGTGACATGGTGGAAATCATGCTGGAAAATGCACAAATCATCACCAAATTGCTCCTGGGTCGTTGGGAGAAATTGCTCTTGCAGAATGTTTTGATACCGCTCTTCATTCATGGCAGTAGAGCTGCACAATTCATCTGTGAAATATCTTGATTCAAACACCCTGATCGTATTCCTAAATGACACTGATTTGGCTGTCTATTAAACCTTTGAGTATGATCACAGTGGAACATTTACTAAATATGTGTTGGCACTGGCACTGACCCAGAGAGAGCAGTTGTATAGGTGTGAAACTACTTCAAAAACATTAATTTCAACCTCACAGTATCATTATTTACCTACATGCAGAACAGGACTGTAAAATAAAATGCTACCTGTTTTTGTAATATATCTTCTTTTATTTTATTTATTTTTTGGCCGATTAAGCTTTATGCAATTATGTGCAAATGGTTATAATGGTACTACTATTAAAATAAATACATTTTTGGGATACACTTGAACCTGATAGAAGTAACAAGACCTGATGATCGCGTTTTGCAGCATAATTTGACAAGGATCCAAATGAAAGCTAGAAAATTTGACTTTTTGTACAAAGGAATTCACGTGAATGAAATGAAAATTACCACATGATTTACTGACCCTCAAGCCATCTTAGGTGTAAATGACATTCTTCTTTCAGACGAATACAATCAGAGTTATATTAAAAAATAGCTTTATAATGGCAGTGAATGGCTGTTTCTGTTTTGAAGTCCATAAAAAGTGCATCCATCCATTATAAAAGTAATCCATACGGCTCTGGGGGGTTAATAAAGGCCTTCTGAAGCAAAGCGATGCGTTTGTGTAAGAAAAATATCCATATTTAAAACTTTACAAACTGTAATCTCTAATGTCCGCTAACTGTCGGACACGTGTTCACGAGAAACTGGCGATCCAGGCAATGTGTGATGTATGACGCAGGCATAGCATAAGTTCCGGTGACGAACGCGGAAGCGCAGAGGATAGAGCAAAACAAAACTAGGTTCTCTTGAGAACTAGGATATTCTCACCGGGGTGTCCTACGTCATACGCTAGAACGGCATTCTCTCATGAACACGCGTACGACAGTGATAATGCTTGGAAGAGCCAGGACATTTTTTTATATAACTCTGAATGTATTCATCTGAAAGAAGAATGTCATACACCATGACTTGAGGGTGAGTAAATCATGGGCTAATTTTCATTTTTGGGTGGACTATCCCTTTAAATGTTGTGTCATTTAAATAACTAAAACAGTTTTTTTGTTCAAATTCTATATTATGTACAACGTTACACCAGTACACTAGAAAGTTGAAACCATGTCATACTTAGGACTGTACATTAGGGTAGGCCTACTTGCTGTAACAATGAGGCTCATGTTTTGGCCTAGTCAGAGTCCAGATTTGAATCATATAGTGAATATTTGGTCTCAATAAACTTACTGGGAAACATTTTTCAACTACTCATGAACAACATCGTATAATTTTGAAATAGTACAATATGTAAATGATTATAAATGTATCAAACCCAGAAAAAAATTAACATTATTATGGTGATACACTGGTACATGATAGAAGTAACAACACCATGTGAATCTGCTATGTGTAGGTATAATTCAACCTAGAAAACGGTAGAGGGAGACATTGAGCTGTTTATTGGTCTTGTATTTCTGGGTTCATCCAGTTTATTGAGAAGTAAAAATAGACAGGACACTAACTTAAATTCTTATATGTCTCATCAGCCTTAAAGTACACTCTGGAAGGAAGGGGGATTTGGCTGTTCAACAGGGAGCCAAATAAGAAAAAAGTGCAAACAGACTTCAACAAGGAAGAACCAACGATCAGTTCTACTGTTATGCTATGTTTATTTTCTATGAATAACATATTTTCAGAGTTTCCCACCGGATTTTGTGAAACTGTGGTCGATGGAAGAAAAATGTGTACATTTTAAAGTTAAATTCATCAATCTGGTGCACTTTCAAAATTAAAGGAATAGTTCACCCAAAAATGAACTTCCATAGTATTTTTTTCTTACTATGGAAGTCAATGGGTGCTGTCAACTGTCTGGTGGTTACCAAATTTTTTTTTAATATCTTCTTTGGGATGAACTATTCCTTTAAGAGCTCCTACCCATATTCAGTGTGCAAATTGAACAAAGAAACAGACTTGTACCAGAACTGTAAAGGGGACTCAAACCGCTTTTTAGTTGTGATCTAGTGTCTCAGTTGACATTAATAATAATAATAATAATACATACATACTACTACTACTAATAATAATAATGTAATAATATAATAATAATATAAAATATAATATAGCCTAATACTCTTATAATGTTATTCCTACATAAATAATAGCCAATATTGTAAAACAAATGCACTTAAAAGTAAATTAAACTTTCATCATTCATTTTGTCCTAATTTCTATAAATGCAAGAGATAAACCTGTGAGCTTTTATTTTGACGGAAGCTGCACTCAAGCTTTTATTTTTGCGGAAAACAAATCTAGTGAAATGTTGAAATCGTCAACTATGCAGATGTGAACATAATGCATAACTGATGCCCAAAACTGGTGGTTCCCAAATGCACTCTAAACTCAGCACGGATGGAGGTCACTGAATTCACATGCGGAACTGATCACGTGCTGATTGCGTGACCGAAGTCGCTTTTCGCAGCGCAAACTGAAGTGAAGTGCGGCAGCAGAAGTGCGCATCTAGGGCGCATATCGTCCTCAAGGGGGGCGCTCGCGAGCACCTAAAAATTACAAATTGGACACCCTGCGGTCTCGTGACCTTAACGGACACGCGCAGCTGCCACTGTAACAAGACCGATATTGCACATGAAGTGTGCCATTTGGGACAGGGCCAAGGTCTGAAGCACATGGCGCAGGTGCGTGTCCGAATACATCTTTGCCAGGCTCATGGTCCAAAAAGGTTGTACCTAGTCTCTTAATGAATCATGGGTGTGTTTTGAACATTCAGAGTCTCATCTCCCATTCTCTTTAAAGGAGTTCACTTCAAAATCAAGATTTCCTGATAATTTACTCACCCCCATCTTTTTTTCTCCAGTCGAAAATAATTTTTTCGAGGAAAACATTCCAGGATTTTTCTCCATATAATGGACTTCTATGGCAACCAATGGGTTGAAGTCCAAATCAATGCAGTTTCGAGGGCTTCAGAGGCTCTGCACGATCCCAGACGAGTAATAGGGTCTTATTTAGCAAAACGATCTGTCATTTTGAAAGAAAAAGAAAAATTTACATACTTTTTAACCTAAATTGCTCATCTTGCGCTGCTTCTGTGGCTCTCCACGGATTACGTCATCACGTCGGAAAGGTCACGCCTGACGTAGGCAAGTACCGCTCCTGTGTTTACAAAGCAGACGTGCGAAGACTAATACAACCGTCTTTTAGCAAAAAAAAAGGTAAAACAACAATGTCAGTTTTTTTTGGTAAGGGCGTTTGTATTAGTCTTCGCAAGTTCTACTTCCTCTTACGTCTAGCGTGACCTTTCCGGCGTGATTACGCAAATTGTGGCACGTCGCAAAGCAGCACAAAATTAGCAATTTAGGTTAAAAAGTATATAAATGTGTTTTTTTTTTGTGACCGATTGTTTCGCTAGATAAGACCCTATTCCTCAGCTGGGATCGTACAGAGCCCTCTAAAGCCCTTTGAAACTGCATTGATTTGGACCTTCAACCCATTGGTTGCCATCAAATTCTATTATGTGGAGGAAAATTCCTCAAAAAACTTAATTTCTTTTCGACTGTAGAAAGAAAGACATGAACATCTTGGATGAGATGGGGTTGAGTAAAATATCAGGAAATGTTCATTTTAAAGTGAACTAATCCTTTAAAGCTAGTTGCGCTTGCACCATGGCGGATTTGCTATTTAAGCGGAATTTGCGAGCGGAAGACTGAACGCTTCTCCAGAGAGGAATCATTTTATTTTTAATATTTAAAAAGGTTTGTGTGCTGCTGCGCGTCCCTGTGTGTGTAATATGCAGAGTGTACATGCATTGTGCACCCGCCTAATAGGTGCATATTACTAACCTTTAAATTGCTTTAAAATGGGCGCAAGTACATTTGCTATTTAAACAACGTGGCACTGGACGTGAAAATGATAACTGCGTCGGGCTGAAACTAGCAAAAAATACTTGCGTTGCGCATGGCGTTGCATTGCGCCGGGTGTTTGACAGGGCCCAAAGCCTTATCCCCGCTTTCGATTTTAGTTTGTTTGACAGCAATGGTGCAAAACATGACATTAAAGACCTTTTATGTTATTATGAGAAGTTTAAATATATTTTCGGGCCGCCACCGTCTAATAAATGGGAACCACTGAAATCTATGTCGATATTAAGGCGGGCCGCCACAAATAAATCATGTGTAGGATTCTACGAAACATGAATATTATCAACAAAAAAAAGTTGCAATGGAAAGTTCAATTATTAATAAATTACAAAACATGTGAGTGTATATAACATATTTAAATCTTTTCCCCCACTTTAAACTGTATGTGTACATGAGTCATTTCATGTACCATGTCTAATAAACATAGCCTATTGTTTTTTGTTTTTTTTCTGATTGAAGTTTTATAGCAGCCCATGTATTTTAAATATGGAGCAGCCGTCACCGTATACTGTGGTTTATGAATTATTGTAGTGTTTTGTGGTGGGCTCCTGCTGGCACACAAAGCACTTTGGCATTTCTATTTCGGTTGTGGACAGTCCCGGTCTCTTCACACAGCTATCCATTCTGGTGACTGCGGTCACGGCCCCACACCATTGACCTACACAACCAGCCGCAAACTCTGGTTCATTGCTGTTTCAGATGTGGTAGGTCATGCTGTAGAGGCTCATTATAACATTAAGTGCAAAGTAAAGCTGTACTCCAAAAATCACAGCTTCTGGTTTGGACAGGACAGAGATGCTAAATATAAATTGGAGAGTCAGCAATAAAACTGGATTGAGTTCAAATGTATGCACATGAGGTATACCAGATAGAACAGTGATTTACATGAAGATAAATACAGTGTGAGTTCTGCATGCAAAATATGCAAGAAAACCTAACTTTTTGTGCAAAGGAATTCACATGGTCAGTCACAAATTTGCTTATTTGATTAGTGACCTAGTCCTAGAGCATAATCTTCTTCACTTTATGTCATACATTTAATAATATACTAATAATACACAATAAGAAAAATGGGGCATACAAATTATTTAGTCAGGAAATTAGCTACAGAATTAAGTTTTTGGCAGAATATGGGAAGTTGTGTGTGGAGAGATGAATCACAATGAAACATGATTCTCCAGATTGGTGTCTTCAAAAATCTGGTGAGAAATATAATAATAAATGCATCTCTACCACAGTGAAGCACGAGAGGAGTCATTGTGCGGGGACCCTTGGTGAGCTGGTGAGCTACTTGAGCTACTTTACTGTGAGCAGTCATTTAATGCTTTGGAGTCGGCTACAGGAGAATAATGCAGAATGGCTTGCTTCCCACAGATGAAAAGTTATCTAAAGAGAAATGATCAGATGCTTTTTTTCAACAATACAATGCTCCTGCCCAAATTGCAAAGACGACCAAGAAGTGGCTTGAGAACAAGTTCACCAGGCTGTAACAATGAGGCTCATGTTTTGGCCTAGTCAGAGTCCAGATTTGAACCATATAGTGAATATTTGGTCTCAATAAACTTACTGGGAAACATTTTTCAACTACTCATGAATTGTGATGTCATCAACACTGAGTGGAATAACACAGATTATTTTTCCTGCAAAAAGCTGTCTGCAAGTTTACCCACACGGCTTTAAAAACAAAACAAAAGGGAATGATATTCTGTGCTAAGTTACTTTATCTACAATATCTGTGCATTTCTTGCTAAATTTGTGATATTAAAGCATGCAGATAATGTCAAGATGCTCTGTTGTTGTTGTTGTTCAAATCAAAATGGGGGAAAAAATGTGATGTGACTTTAACTACTGAATGATTTAGTGTCACACATGGTTTTTCTGGGCAACAGAGGATAGTGCATACACAACATAACAACTAGTAAGTGGTATTTGTGTGTGTGGGTGGGTGGGGTGCTTTATTTTATTAATGAGAGAGGTGAGAGAAGAATGACCAGGCTGGTGCAATCTGACAGAAAGGCAGCAGTGTGTGAAATGGCCACATGGTACTACAGTGCTGTGCTAAAGAACATCTCTGAACACTCGTCGAACGTTTAAGTAAAATACATTAGACAGCAGCAGAAAACCTAGGCTACTTCTTTCCATGTTCATATAAATCCAGGTAGCCTACCATTTCAGGTTATGAGACACCTGCTGTATCTGACACAAATGCATGATGCCATCATGTCATGGTCAGGGATGTTTCTTGGACTTCGTGCCTCTGAAAGTGTAAGCATACTTAACTGGATAACACAGTTTACACAGTTTGTAAATATTATTCAGTTGAATTTAACGGGTGGGTTGACTGAAACACGGGAGGCGTGGTTTGCAAAGAAATTCGATTCTGTTCAAGAAGTTTGGATTTAAAGAGATGTTGCAGTCTGTCCCACATAGGGGAACCGAGTCTCCTGGGCACATTGATGATCATTTATGAGCATGCTTTCAGATGCTTTGGGATCTATGGATGAGCATTCGCAAAACTTTACTGTCACATGACTAACAGTTCTCGGTAGCCTGCTGAAACAGCAAGTCTGCAGAAAAGCTGAGTGAACGTTCATTCGCTGGATACAGTAGCTCAGGTAGGCTAATGCATTCAAATATCTTTTCACGAAAACACTTTCAAATTTAATTTATGCAAAGCAGCAGCAAAATAATTGACTATTTTATATTTTGCAAAGCATATTTTTATGTGTTTGTCATCGTATGTACATCTTATAACACGCATTTTTGCATTATGTCGCTATTTTAGTTATAGTTAGCCTGTCTGAGTCTGACAGAAATCGGTGATTTTTAAGTTAAAAATAGATTTCAATCTTTTCTAATGCGTCAAGTTTTATATTCCGTTGCTTTCCGTTTGACACTTTTTAATAGCAATGCCTATTTGTGAACAAACCGTTTTTAGTCCAATCATTTTAATGACTCAGATGAACCGGTTCAAAGAACCGATCTGAACCATTTGTTCACGCGGACTGACTCGTAGTCGAATCAACAACTCGCCGAGAAGTAAGTTGCCAAATATCAGAAATGTTACGAATGAAACATAAGGGTAATGTTTATAACTTGATTTATTGCATTTTTACAGAACATACGAAACATCATTTCAAAAATGCAAATCTATGAAGTCTATTTAGGTTTGAGTTAAACTACTTTTATTAGCTGAATCGTGGCTGCAAAAAAGGGAATGTGGATACATATACAACAGCCTTGAAAATAAAACATAAACGAAAGAAACATTATAAACAGCAATATACAATATAGGATGTCAGGGACCATGATGACAATATAATTACATGATGTAAAATAAGCTCTGAATTGATTCAGTTCTTTGAACATAAGTTAATTAGTTAATTTTAATAGTTTTTTTTTTTTTAATATAAGGACACTCCATAAAACATTAATTGGCAAAATGATGTTGTAGCATCCTATACTGATGTTGAATATGAAAACAAAAACTTGGTGATTTTCACTCTTTACAAGCCCTTTCCCATCTCTTTATTTTTCTTGTACATGTTTTATTTCTCAGCTTTATTACCAGAAAGCTCTTCCTCTTTTCAACAGTTACTTGAAGACCCTCAGACGTCATCATTAGAACTCGTCCACCATGGGTCACTTAACCTCTGCATTACTGAGGGGGCTTTCTCTCCTGCTGGTGACCCAGAGTGTGTTTGCTATGGTGCTGTTTAATGCCACAGATCTTGGCATTCTGTTGGATAAGTATCTGGATGAAGATGGAGACTGGATGGTGGAGAGACAGCGAGGCAAGAGGGCCATCACTGCCAGTGACATGCAGGCCATCCTGGACCTTCACAACAAACTTCGGGGGAAGGTCTACCCATCGGCTTCAAATATGGAATACATGGTAAAACGTCTCTACTCTGCTACAAATGATAAAATATGGAGAATAACACATATTAGGAAGAATTATCCACTCAAATTGTTCTTTGGTTTAGTGGTAATTGTACACAATACAATTTAGTGATCTATTTTGCATTAATCTTCATGGTTTTGGTATTGCACAGAAAACCAATTTCGAATTCACAGGTTCTTTGTGACCTAGTCAATTTACGAAAAATATTTTCTGTAGCCTTTTCAACATATCACAAAAGTATTTTGTTTCTTTGCTCTGTTGAACAAAAGTGAAGATATTTTGAAGAATGTTGGTAACCCGTTTATGGTTTCCATTGACTACCATAGTATTTTTTTTCATACTATCAATGTGTGTGTGTGTGTGTGTGTGTGTGGGGGGGGGGGGGGGGGGTCGGGGAGAGATAAAAGGTATGAGATTATCATTGCAGAATAGAAACAAGGTAAAACAATAACAACATTTTACATTGGTACAGCTTCACAGAACTTAGAAAAAAAGTTTGATGGTAGTGGCATGATTACTTTTTGATGTCTTTGCTGAAGTACTGAAGACCACACACTTGCAGACACTCACCATCAACCTCAACCTACTGGGCAGTTGAATGCTTGAATCTGATTGGTTGACGAATGTTCTAAGGTGTGCAATTATTTTCAGGGAAACACATGGCTAAAGTAGTTCCAGGCAGGTCTTGACTGCATTACAGTTTCATATCACTTCCAGTGATGCGCGGGTTGATCCAAAATGAGCGGGTGCCCGCGGCCACCCGCGGTTACCCGCGGTTACGAGTCATCCAAAAATATTTTTAATGATATTCGGGTCACGGTCGGTCGGATCGTCAATAAATCCTTATTTACCTTTTGAATGTTGAGCGTTATTAACTTTTGAATAAATGCTGACGCGGGACAAAATGCCCGATTTCCCAAAACGTTGAACTGAGCAATGCCATTGTACCATTTTAATAGGCTACTTTTAAACGCATTTAAAGTCAGTTTTATGTATTTTCTGAGAGGGGGCGGGATTTTTGTTGGGAAAGTCGGGGGAGAGACGCACACTTCGATTAGACTGGATAAACACATGCAGCATCTTAATTGTTAAGAAAATTAAACGAAATAAATGAATAAATCAAGCCTGTATTACATAACACTAGGCTATATCATACAGCATTCAGAAAAATAACAGTTTGCGCTCCTAAGGGCTTTCACACTTTTCCAAATGTTTTCCAAATGTGGGCTGATGAATTCTTCAAGCCGGGTCGAAACATAAACATCGCGTTCATCAATAATATGCATCTGGAGCTGAAATGGAAAATGATGGGCCGCCTCAAGAACTTCCTGCTCTCGCTGCTGCACCTCTGAGCGCACCACGCCAGGGCCTGAAACATTTTCTCAATGGCCCAATGAGCTACGATGAGCATTTACTACTTTTAAAAAATGCGGGTCAGGAAGCGGGTCGGGTACAATATTTTCTTCTTTTTTTTTGCGGTCCGAGTTGCGGGCGGGTTAGTTGAAAACGTCGGTCGGGTGCGGGTTGTTTATACATTGACCCGCGCATCACTGATCACTTCGCCAAATGATTTCAGTTATTTCAAACGTCTCTACAGCCTACAACTAGCCTAGAAATCTAGACGCACCCTAGCGGCAGCAAATCTAATTTGCAGCCAGGGTAGTTGGCTTGCGATCTGGAAAAACCAAACTCTGGTCAGGCCAATCACATCGTGTATAGAGTCGGTGGGCGGGCTTAACATGACGGCAGAGTTGCAGCGGTTCCGCATGCTACTTGTAAACAAAGAAGCTGGCGAACAGCGGTCTTTCAAATCGACTTTGAAAGACCGCGACTCTGGAAGACTTGTTAAGCTTTTCTTTGAGAAAAGAACAAAGTTCTTACTACAAGTCTATTCTTAAGAAAGGAAGATGTGTTCGGAGGTTTGCCAACCGGATACGGCGAAAGTTTAATCTATCAACTAGCTCCGCTTCACCTTCTTCGTTGCTCTGGTTGGTTGTAGCGCTATCCTATTGTGTGCAGAGGGAATTTGAAAGACAACTGTTTATCCTGCCCCTCAGATTGAGCCCTGCCAATGGTGAGTTCCCAGACCCAACATCTTGATGTGGGTCTGGCTTGTCAGGCTAGCAACAACAGCAAAAGAAACAAAACCCACAGCGACGCTGACCAAGCAAATAAATACAATAGGATAAAAACATCAAATTATTTCTATGTTTTTTGCCACAAATTAGGCCTTTGCTCAATACTTTGTTGAAGCACCTTTGGCACCAATTACAGTCTCAAGTCTGTTTGAGTGTGATGCTACAAGCTTGGCACACCTATTTTTGGGCAGTTTCTCCCATTCTTCTTTGCAGGACCTCTCAAGCTCCATCAGGTTGGATGGGGAGCGTCAGTGCACAGACATTTTCAGATCTCTCCAGAGATGTTCAATTGGGTTCAAGTCTGGGATCTGGCTGGACCACTCAAGGACATTCACAGAGTTGTCCCGTGTTTGAGCCACTCCTTTGTTATCTTGGCTGTGTGCTTAGGGTTGTGTTGGAAGATGACCCTTGCCCCAGTCTGAGGTCCAGAGCGCTCTGGAGCAGGTTTTCATCAAGGATGTCTCTGTACATTGCTGCATTTATCTTTCCCTCGATCCTGACTAGCCTCCCAGTTCCTGCCGCTGAAAAACATCCCCACAGCATGATGCTGCCACCACCATGCTTCATTGTAGGGATGGTATTGGCCAGGTGATGAGTGGTGCATGGTTTCCTCCAGACATGACACTTGTCATTCAGGCCAAAGAGTTCAATCTTTGTTTCTTCAGACCAGAGAATTTTGTTTCTCATGGTCTAAGAGTCCTTCAGGTGCCTTTTGGCAAACTTCAGGCGGGCTGTCATGTGCCTTTTACTGAGGAGTGGTTTCCGTCTGGCCACTCTACCATACAGGCCTGATTGGTGGAGTGCTGCAGAGATGGTTGTTCTTCTGGAAGGTTCTCCTCTCTCCACAGACAAATGCTGGAGCTCTGTCAAAGTGACCATCAGGTTCTTGGTCACCTCCCTGACTAAGGCCCTTCTCCCCCGATCGCTGAGTTTGACCGGGCGGCCTGCCAGCTCTATGAAGAGTCCTGGAGGTTCCAAACAGATGATGAAGCCACTGTGCTCATTGGGACCTTCAATGCTGCAAAAAAAATTCTGTACCGTTCCCCAGATCTGTGCCTCGATACAATCCTGTCATGGAGGTCTACAGGCAATTCCTTGGACTTCTTGGCTTGGTTTGTGCTCTGACATGCACTGTTAACTGTGGGACCTTATATGGACAGGTGTGTGCCTTTCCAAATCATGTCCAATCAACTGAATTTACTACAGGTGGACTCCAAAGTTGTAAAAACATCTCAAGGATGATCAGTGGAAACAGGATGCACCTGAGCTCAATTTTGAGTTTCCTGGCAAAGGCTGTGAATACTTATGTACATGTGATTTTTTTTTCCCATTTTTTATTTTTAATACATTTGCAAAGATTTCAAGCAAACTTCTTTCACGTTGTCATTATAGGGCATTGTTTGTAGAATTTTGAGAAAATAATGAATTTAATCCATTTTTTGAATAAAGCTGTAACATAACAAAATGTGGAAAAAGTGAAGCGCTGTGAAAACTTTCCGGATGCACTGTATGTACGGAAAGCACATACTCTCATTCTCCCGCTCTCTCTCCCACTCAAACGCAGCATGGACACACACTCGCACAGAAGCGTGTTGTCAGTGCTGCTCAAACAACTTAAAAGCTACATGACATTTCTCGCTAGTGAGGTAATAACGGTGCTGTTCTTGGAGTAGATACACTTACAGTTTCGCTATTAGTAGAGATGCTGGTTGACGCGTCTCTCTTTCTCTGTCTCTCTGTCTCTCTGTCTCTCTCTCTCTCTCTCTCTCTCTCTCTAATGGCATTAATAACTGCATTTGTCCTCTATCAGTGGCTGAAGCCTCCATTACTAGCTCTAAAATTACGTTTTGGAATTAGCAACGGAGTCTTGGAATTAGATGCGTAAGAAATGAGTCACACTTAAGTGTTTTAAAGGACAAAAATCTGACAAATGTCCTGAAATACATCATCTGAACAATGTTTTGAGGTGTGGTAGTATAAGCGGAATAATTGACTTCGAATATATCGACTTGTAGTAATCCGCTTCACGTCATGGCTGCATTACCACCTCGGGTGTGCATTATTTTTCTAATAATTCAACGGCTCGTCGTCAATTATTCTTTTATGTAGGGCACATATATTTTGTTCTGTCTAAAGGATCATTGTCGAGATGGAAGATACATTATTATTCCCATTGTTCTTCCAGTCTGTCTGTGAAACTGACAAGTAACCCTTCAGCAGAATGTTGACTCATGGATATAAACCAGCAGAATGTCAGTATCTTAAGTGTTGTAAAACAAATGCAGTTAAATATTGTTTCAGAAGCAGTGTTTCCTCATACTTCTTCATGCTGGCTTAGCACAAGAAGTGCTTAGCACAAAACATTACAACTCCCTTGAGGTTTTAAATAAAGGATAGTCATAGTTAATTCAAAAACGTTTTGTCATCATTTACACCCTCATGTTGTTTGCACATTCTTCAAAATATCTTCTTTTGTGTTCCTCAGAAGAAAGAAAAAAAACATGTTTGAAACAACATGACAGAATTTTCATGTTTGGAGGAACTATCCATTTAAAGGTCCCATGGCATGAAATTTTCATTTTATGAGGTTTTTCAACATTAATATGAGTTCCCCTAGCCTGAATATTGTCCCCAAGTGGCTAGACCGGTGTAAACTGAGTTCTGGGTGTCTTTCTCTGCCTTTGAGAAAATTTCAGCTCAGACGAGCTGATCTTGAATTTTCATGTTATGACGTCATAACAGGAACGGGTGGCACGCCCATGCGAGGGCCATATTTGTTTGTCCTCGAGAGATCATGGCTTGTGAACGAGTGAATGCTGGCAGTTTCTCAGTGTTTGGATGTACAAATGTCTTTTTTCAGTTCCTTCTGATCTGTGATCAGTGATTTCTGATGTGTAGCTAATTTTTCAAGTTCACACAGAACGTTATTTTTCGTGCACACGCTGCGGCTTCTCTCTCTCCCGACAGAACGGTGCTTTCTATCTTGTGAGTCAGTGTTTTTGTACATCCTCGTCGTGTCTATCTATTCTAAAATGTGCATACAGTCATGAGTTTCTGCTCAACATCGGCAGTAGGGATGGGCATTTTTGTCAATTTCTCATTTCGATCATCGATAGGTCTCAAAAACGAGTACTCGAGTACTTGGGGGCAGGGCATGTGCAGGGGGCGGGGCATGTCCGTCATCAGTGATGGGAATAACGGTGTTACAGATAAACGGCGTTACTAACGGAATAATTTTTTTCAGTAACGAGTAATCAAACGAATTACTGTTCCTCCCGTTACAACGCCGTTAGCGTTACTGAGGGGGAAAAAAGCGGCGTTAGTCACGTTACTATAATTGAGCTCACTGAAGCGCTTTTCATCCGCTCTCTGTCAGTCGGACCTGCAACGTGTGTGTGTGTGTGTGCGCGCGCACCAGCCATGCGTGTTGGGGGTGGGTGCGGTGGTGCACATAACTGATGATGATTGGTGGGTGGGAGACAAGGTTGAAGTTGATAGGTTGAGTTCACACCTATTTTTTTCACGGTCTATGGTTCACACACACACACACACACACACACACACCAATGACGCACACGCATATGCACATTCAGCGATGGTCCAACGACTTCAAAGGTAGCTTTCGCAAACTGGAAGTATAAGCGCTACTTTTCCCTCGTTGAGGTGAAAGGTAAGAATATTTATGTAACATGCAACTTATGCCCAGGAAGAAAGAGTCTCTCCACGCCGGTGGCAAGTGATTCTGAAGCGCCTCACATCATCATATGCTACAAAATTAGTGGCTAAAAACCCAGGTGATAACGTGAGCTCCACTACCAAAGGAAAGTATAATACTGATAATATTTACACAATATTTACACTATAGTAGGCCTACTGATAATATTTACAATAATGCATTGAATTTGATAGGTGTCTCTTACATTGTCCCACAGCAACATTACAATAGTGTACATTAATGTACAATGTTTTATAATAATAATTTATTCTATTTAGTGTCCAATTCATTCATTTAACATATCTAATATTGGGGGCATCCAAGTTATTTGACATATTTGAACATTTGAAAAAAAAAAAAGTAACGCAGTAATTACTTTCCCTGGTAATTAGTTACTTTTATAATGATGTAACTCAGTTACTAACTCAGTTACTATTTGTAAGAAGTAACTAGTAACTATAACTAATTACTTTTTTAAAGTAACGTGCCCAACACTGTCCGTCATTGAGATAATGAAAATACTGTTATGAAAATGGTTGTTGACAAATACAAACGTGACATGAAAACAGGTATATGAAAAACATGAACATATAAAACAAAAAATAACTGCTAGATTATGATGCATTTGTCTTTGAAAAAGAAACATCTTTATAAATTGACCGTCTCAAATAACCAAGTCAATAATATCGAGCATTGCATTTGTGAAATAACACCACCCTGCAGAGCTTGCTAGCTGGTTAATAAACTCAACCAAACACACCCTATATATGATTAATATGAACCTATTACAACTTAAATCAACACAAAAGGATGTGAATGCGCATGTGAACTCAGCATGCTAGATTTTACAGGCTATGGTTTGAAACGGAACATTTTGAATGCGCTCTTCCCTTAACAACGCTGATACACGGACAACGAAAGCACACAGAAACAACATTTTATTAAAATCGTGTTCTCATTATAATGCTTTGACAGATTGACTCTGCACATCATGCACTTAATTTTACTATTCATGATCGAAGTGTTTACAGACATCACTGCGCGTTTTCGAACTCATAACAAAAAACAACTTTAAATAAACTAGGTCTACTGTTAAAAAATACGAGAACAGTATACCACTGCTGCATTACTAATATCAATGATTCTGAGAAATAAATAGCCTATCTAAAAAGAATATGACTGTCTCTAAACCATAATGTCGAGCATTAATGCATTTGAGCTGAAACTGAAGAGAATGAACAGCCGGTATAACGGCAGCGCTTTGCTAGCTTATTAAGCTCAACCAAACGCGTTTTATATTAGATTAATCAGATATAGACAACATAAAAGTGATCTTACAATGTGCATCTGCAGAAAAGGACGCGAATGCGCACATGAACTTCACGCACTAGTCAGAGTGTTCTCGCTAGTTTCTCTGTGGATTTCCTTTAACAGCTGATACACAGGGAATTAAGCACAGAGTATTTACCCATTTCCATCGTGTTCTCATTATAATGTTTTGACAGATTGGCGCTGCACATCGTGCACTAAACATTTAATGATCACAGTGATTCCAGACATCACTGCAGTGCACGCCTCAGTTTCACTTTATTTCGCCGCGGTCTGGAGGTGTGCTGTATAATGCTAACCAATCAGACCTCAGCTACCGCGCAAAATGACGCAATAACCAATACAAAAGAGACAAATATATTTTTTTAAAGTCAGGGCGATCATCGTTCTCATGATTGATGATCGTTGTCACGTTCGAGTACTCGATTACTTGACCACTGTTGCCCATCCCTAATCGGCAGAGCCACATCTTTAGAGATAAACTTCACGCACGCCGAAGCTCGGGCTGCACTGACCGGTCGGCCTTCAACATCACCGACCCCCAGTACTGCATCTCACCCACAGCATCTCACCTTTGTGACAGGCGCGAGATTAAGCAGACAGGGGGTAAGCGTGAGCATATCCGGGCTAGGCTAGCCAGCTATCCCCACAATAAACTGGATTACATTCGATTACTGCGTGTGTCTGTCTGTTGTATCTTTGTTTGCGCTGTGTACTTAATGCGCGTCACTGACGCTTTTCATGTGATAGGAAAACATCTAAAAACAATGCTATAATCAACACTTACTCGTAACTTGTTCATCTCAACAGCTGTCATGGTACATTACATGTGTTACAAAGTTGGTAGAATAAGGAGGAAGACGGGCCCGGCGTGACTGGGACTCGTGTTTATTCAGAACTCTCAGATACAAACAAAATAAACTCACGCTGACAGCGCTCTCACAACTCAGTAGTTACATTATATAACTTTGTTAGCAATCGCTCCGTCTCTGGTCCATTGATGTCCGGTTCACGAACGAATCGTTCTTTTGAACCGGTTATTTTTAGTGAACCGGTTATTTTTAGTGAACCGGTTCTTTTTAGTGAACCGGTCGAACCAGTTCTACCATGAAGACTCGGGAGACCAGATAAAGTATGATAACACCACAAGTTTATTAGCAGACCAGCAAGTATTAAATTAGAGGTTATTTGGCGTAGGCCCCGTCCGTAGCGCTCGTCAAGAGGGTAACGGACTCTGCATTTCCTGCCTGAAGATGAAGGCAGGGGAGCAGCCGACCCCCGGGAGGTATAGACAGGGACCGACCTGGTGGTGGTGGGGAGGATGGAGGCAATGCTGGCTTCAGCATCTGTGAACTCAGACATGTGTTAATTACCGATCTTTTATACTCTGAGAATTATGACTTGATTGGATAGGTCTGAATGTGATAAGTGACGTAACATTGAATCTTCCTGCCAGAACTTGCGCATAAGCTTCATTTCACCAAATCGGACTGAATCGTTCTAAACGGTTCGCGTCTCGAGTCAGCGCTGAGCCATCATTTACTAAAGTTACTAACTTTCTGACATGAGTGACAGTCCCTCCGACTAGAAATAAACGAATAACCTGAAGTATATTCTAGTAACTACAACAGTTCACTGAACTGAGACGTGCTGAGAGAAACTGATGAGAAGTGACATCCGTCTCTCTGGCAGGCCGCAGACTTGTGCCTCGTAGACCTCGTTAAACCACGCCCCCTCCGCTCATTTCAAATGCAAAGATGTCAACCAATCACAACAGTCTCACAGCAGACTGTGAGACTGTAGAGACTGTGATACTAACAAACGCCCCTTGAAACAGGGCATTCAGCCAGAGGGTAAACATCAGTATAGAAAAAAGGCCTTTTATTTCTAAATTATGACATTTTATGATGTAAAAATCATACTAACAATATAAGTACACCTCAGAATACATTATACAATACAAGAAAAAAATCCATGCCATGGGACCTTTAACCCCCGCTTCACTGCTGCTCACGCGACGCTCCTGCTTGACGCTCACGCACTGCTCCTGCTCCCAGTGTGAATGCACTCATTGATTAACATGGGCGCCGAAAAAAATACGCGCTGCTCACGCGCCGCTCACGCTTGCGGTGTGAAACGGCCGTAAGGTGTGTCTAAATTTGCTCTGTTTTACACTACTGGTCAGAAGTTAGGAATCATTAAGATGTTTATATTGTTTATGAAAGTTATCTCTTATACTCACCAAGGCTGCATTTATTTGATTAAAAAATATTATTACAATTTAATTTAAATGAACTCCGGTTTCTATTGTAATACATTTTAAAATGTAATTTATTCCTGTGATGGCAAAGCTTAATTTTCAGCATCATTACTCAAGTCTTCAGTGTCACATGATCCTTCAGAAATCATTCTAATATGCTGATTTGCTGCTTTAAGAAACAGTTATTATTATTATCAATGTTGAAAACCATTAACTTAATATTTTAGTGGAAACTGTGAATTTTTTTTTCCCCTCCAGGATTTATGAATGAATAGAAAGTTCAAAAGAACAGCATCTATTTTAAATAGATCTTTTTGGTATCATTTATTAATTTCTTGTCTTTACTGTAATTTTTATCAATTTAAGGTGCCTTTGCTTAATAAAAGTATTTTTTTAACCCCAAACTTTTTAATGGCAGTAAGACGCAAAAACGTTTTTTACAATGTTGATAATATTAAGAAAATATCTTAGAAAGGATCATGTGACACTCAAGACTGGAGTAATGGCTGCTGAAAATTCAGCTTTGCTATTACAGACATTAATTACATTTTAAACTATATTAAAATTTAAAACAGTTATTTTAAATTGTATTAATATTTGACAACATTGCTGTTTATACTGTTTTTTATTTTCATTTTATTTTTTTAAAATCTAATAAATGCAGCCTTGCTAAGATTAAGAGAGTACTTTTAAACTTTTGACTGGTAGTGTAGTGTAGACGAACCAAACTAAAATTAGGATAGAATTTGAAGCTGGGTTTCCATGCTAAATAAAACAGTACTATGAGACTAACCCAGCTTAGACCTTTACTTCAGAATAAATAAATGAATAAATAAATAGGTGTGTGCAGCATGACCATCTTGAACAGTAAGACTCAATTTATATTGCAGCTTTTCAGAAAGATGGGCAGCGGTTTGAGAGATTGTTAACTGGGTGTCGGGAGTGGAGTTTGGGCTGCTCAGCAGAGTGAAAGTAATAGGAAAGGTGTGATGGATGTGGAGACATGGAATGTGATGATGCGCTGCTCCAGCCTCCACAGCCTCTTACAATAACCAATTCTGAATTCTAGGCAAAACAGCCGAATTCCAAACTGCAGCAGGGAAATCTAGTAATCATCAAACCCTCATTTCAACAGGAACCCACTCATATTCCCACACACATACGCTGTACAGCAGCTACATTGACTCTATGGTTCTCATTTAATACATTCAGTGTGGCTCTTTTGCCACTCGACAGAAAAAAAAAAGCGCTCCTGAGGGACGTTGGAAATTTTTAATTTTCTTGGAATGTGACCAGATGACAAAAAACGTGCAGCTGATGAGGTGTCAAATGAAGTAAACAATGGTGTGTGAAAGAGTGTGAGTGTCTGCACTGACGGGACGTGTTTTCCTTTACTGGTCCTGTCTAAGTGCGGTCGGATTCTTTGGGGCCTCCCCTACCGAGATCGCTGTGTAAACAGAATCAATTTACCCTTCTTTTTTCTTTTTTTTTCAGTTTACAGATTTTTCAGGATAGACCATTCACTGCAAGAAATACAGTACTAGCCGTCATTCAGTTTTGGACTGCTGGTTTTGTTGGTACACCATAACATCAATATACATACACATACTAAATGGATTACTGAAATTAATCTCTCCATTGATGTCAGTCAGTTGGTTAATATAGATAGACACCTTTCCTTCTGCTTAAAGGAATATTTTGTTCAAAACTCAGTTGACAGTACTTGTGGCATGATGTTGATTACCACAAAAATTCATTTTGACTTTGAAAAAATCTAATTCTGGGATCCAGTGAGGTACTTAGGTTAAACTTTATATGGTAACACTTTATTTTACAGTGTCAGTTACATGTTACATTTACTTACCATAGTAATAACTATAAATTATGCATAATTACATGCAACTAACACTAAGCCAAACACTCATCCTAATCCTAACCCTATAGTAAGTACATCTATAATTAAAGTGTATCAAAGACACCTTAAAATAAAGTGTAACCCTTCATTTGTTTAGGGTTAGTTACTTGAAAAAATGTGGTTACACTTTATTTTAAGGTGTCATTGTTACAGTTTCATTATTTATTTAAGTACTGAGTAATATTAATTAACAACATCTACTTACTATATGGTTAGGGTGGGATTGGGGTCAGTTGCATGTAATTATGCATCATTTACTACACTAAGTACATGTAACATATGTAACAAGGACACTGTCAAATAAAGTGTTACCAATAATGCACAATTTAGTGTTATTACTATAGTAACTACATGTAACATGTGTCACCGTAAAGCCTACTTGTGGTGAAAATAAAGTTTTAAATGTTGTTTGTATGTCTATGTGGTGTTTTCTAAAATGACAAACTCTGAAGCAGGCAAGGCTCAATAGAAGCCAGGTTATACCGTTATACTTTTTTGTTGATATGAAAAATCGGGTACATTTAGCAATATAGCGGATGAATTATGTATATGATTTATATTACAATGTTATGATGAACTAGATGCCTTTCTCCACTGATTGTTCAAGCGTTTCTAAGGATACAGATTTTTAGAAGGCAGCTTTCTGACTCTGAGATGGTGAACGGGAATATGGTTTGTGTAACATTAACAACACCGTTTGATAATGTAGTCAAGCCAAAGGCTAATCATATTAATTACCATACGAACACAATACCATTCTGATATATCGACTTGTAGACAAGCCCTTATGAGTGAGCGGAGGCAGGGTAATTTGCATATTCATGTATCTGCATATACTAAATTAAGCAATGAGTTACATTCAAGCTATTTTAAGGCATGAATGCATTCTTTTCACATGCAAACTTTTAGATATGTCATTTTGACGATCAAAGATTAGTTTTAAGGGATACAAATATTGACTACAGGGGGGCTTTAAATTAAAGTATTATCGGTTTCAATTGTGAAGACAGAGGACATAAACAAAAAAAGTTGCAAAAAAAGTGGAAACATTGCTTATAAACTGATTTTCTTTCTAAAAGAAAGCAACACATTTAAGGTTTTTAATATAACACTTTATTTTGATGCTCCACTTCAGACATTCTACCAACTTTAGTAACTTTGCACCATCTACCAGTCATTAGAGTATAAGTGGACTGTCTGCTAACTGCTAACATGGTATTTTGATGGTCCCAACCAGACATTCTACTGACTATAAGTAACTAAGCACTGCATTTTTTTTGTATAAAAGGTGCTAGATAAAAATTATTATTATTATATTATTATTAACCTTTCTCTGTAAAGTTTTATCCAATTTTACAACTTTTACCATGACAACATAATGCCTAAAACTAAAATGACAAGAACAACTTTACAACTTGTATAAAATATACCTTTAACTCTACAGTATAAAGGCCTACTTTGATGGGTGGCTTAGCAAACCAAGCAGACATCCTGTTGGCAGGTGCTCACTTCAAGGATTAATGTCTCAGGCAATTGTTCCAGCTATTTTGGGGACCTTTTTGGGCCAGCTTTACCACTGGACTGTGCTTTGGGACTTCCTAGGGAAAAAGTGTAACATGTATGGGCAGTGACAGGGCAGATAACTCCCCCGTCACCCCCGCCTCAATTCTGGCTCAGATTTCTCTCCAACCTTGAGATTTGTATGCTTTCCATTCAAGGTGAAAGCGCCGTTTTGCTTCTCCAGAATAATGAGATGTTTTTATTAAACAGCAAAATGTGGGTCAGATAGACAGGAAAACGCTTAGATTTGTGAGTGGCCTTGAATGGTGTAGCGTGCAACCAAAACTAGGAACACAGAGCAGGAAATACAGAAGGCATATGGAGAACATTACTGTATCCCAGTGGTTCTCAAACTTTTTTGGTCATGCTCCCCCTGCAGTACCTGTGCGCCCCAACCCCCTGGCAGGAGTGCCCCACAATTTGAGCGCCACTGCTGTATCCAAAAATAATTGCGCCTTTTGATTAAGTGTACAAGAAAAATAAACCAAGAGGTGGACCAGAGAGAAACCTGGTTCTTTCTCCGGCCTGCAAGCACTCATTGTATTGAAGGCCAGCTAAAGTGAACTGAATCTGCAAAAACTCATAATCATACTGACTAACAAGCCACAGACTTTAGTATTATATAATATAAAATATATATATATATAATATAATAATATATATATATCTAAACAATCTTTTTTTGAAATCACCTTATAACCAGGTCATAATTACAACAGCACATACAACAGATTAGGGATTTGTTTCTGTAATGCTCTGCTTGCCACCTATTTCCGTTTGAATCTCAGCCCTGTTTCTGTATTTCTTTTAGGTGTGGGACACTGAACTAGAGCGGAGCGCTGAGGAATGGGCCGAGACCTGCCTGTGGGAACATGGCCCAGCTGGCCTGCTGCCTCAGATTGGTCAGAACCTGGGAGTGCACTGGGGAAGGTCTGATTTTGCTTTGTTGCTTTATAGCAATGTGAGCTTAATAGTCAACACATTATAATATCTGAACTACTATACAGCTAGAATTCAACTTTATTACACTAACACCTAAGATTCAAAAGTTTAGGGTCGGCAAGATTTTTATTTTATTTTTGAAAGAAGCCTCTTGTGCTCACCAAAGTCTGCATTTATTTGATCAAAATATCAAGTTAAAATTGTATTGTGAAATACTATTACAATTTAAAAGGACTGTTTTCTATTCGAACATATTTTTAGTCTTCAGTGCCACATGATTCTTCAGAAATCATTTTAAAATGCTGATTTGGTGCTCAAGGAACACTTCTTATTATAAATGTAGAAAACATTTGTGCTGTTTATAGATATTTTTTTACTGTGAGCAGTTTTGAAAAACTTTTGAAGTTGTCATCAGATCTTTTAACTACATATAGATATACAAATATATTCAGTTTTTTTTATTTTTATGTGAGTTCAATCTTACAGTTCCCAAATTCTTAAATGGTAGTGTAAATGTCAGTCGGACAATCTTCCTGTCTACGTGGACTGTTCTTTGCTAGAGTACATTGTTGACCACCAGACCATATGATGTTTTGTCAAAGACCTGGCTATGCATGACTATGTATACATGTTTGCAGTAATCTAACTGTTGGTTTTTATTTTGCATTAGACAAAATTTTAAGTTATTAATAATGATGCTTTTTTTGTTCACCCCAGGTATCGTCCACCTACTTCTCATGTACAAGCCTGGTATGATGAGGTCAAAGACTACTCGTTCCCATACTCCCAGGAATGTAACCCTCACTGTCCTTTTAGGTGCAGTGGTCCAGTCTGTACCCATTACACTCAGGTAGATATAATGACTGGAAAATATCTCATAAGCATTTCACTTGTGTATTTAGGTGCAAACCCATTGATGGATTTGACAGATCTGAAGGCAGTGAAGGAATTTTGATACCAATGTAATATGTGCTCTCGTTCTGGTTGTCACCACATCAGCTGCAGCCTTTTTTAATAGTTTGGAGTTTAACCAGAGCTTTTGGAGAGCACCAGACAGGAGGGCATTGAAGCGCTTCAGTCTGCTACCAGTGAATATAAGTGTCAATATCTGTTTGCCTCTTTGACAGTGATTCTTAGATGTTATAAGGCAGTTGTAGTTGAATTTTGAAATGGCATATTAAAACTAAAGGGTCTCAAGATAGAGCCTTGAGGATCAACTGAGCCGCAGCCAAATGGCAACAAGAAATGTTCTACTACTGAACAGCTAAAGCCTACCAAAACTTCCAAACAATTACAGGTTTAGTTCACCCAAAAATGAAAATTCGGTCGTTTATTACTCACCCTCATGTCGTTCCAAACCCGTAAGACCTTTGTTCATCTTCGAAACACAAATTAAGATATTTTTGATGAAATCCAGGGCTCTCTGACCCCCCATAGACTGCAACGTAATTGCCACTTTCAAGGCCCAGAAAGGTAGTAAAGACATTGTTAAATTGGTCCATGTGACTACAGTGGTTCAACCTTAATTTGACAACAAAAAAAAAACGTGATCATATCACTCCAGTCTTAGCTTCTCTTCACTGGCTTCCCGTTTATTTTAGAATTCAATTCAAAGTTTTGCTGATTGTTTTTAAAGCTCTTAACGGACAAGCCCCATCGTAAATCTCCAATCTTGTTCATTTGAATTCAGCTCCTAAGTCGCTCAGATCAGCCAATAAAGCTCTCTTATATGTCCCACGGTCACGACTTAAAACAAAAGGTGATAGAGCCTTTGCAGTTGCTGCGCCACAATTATGGAATCAGTTTGCCACCCGACATTAAGAGTGCTCCTTCTGTTTCTGTTTTTAAATCTAGACTTAAGACACATCTCTACGTTTTAACATTTCCTGCTTATTAAATTATGGATTAGTAACTGTTTTCTTGTTTTTTCTTATTCTATTTTTGACTGTTATTTTTTATTATTATTTATTTTATCTTTATTGTATTTTATGATTTTTTTGTACAGCACTTTGGTCAGTGTAAGCTGAATTTAAATGTGCTTTATAAATAAATGTACTTACTTACTTACTTAATTTTGTGATGCGCAGAGAATACTTTTTGTGTGCAATAAAACTGCTTCAGAGGCTGACATGGAAGAGAAGAAATGGGTTGAATAAAGTTGTTATTTATTTATTTATTTATTTTTGCGCAAGTATTCTTTTCGATTCATAAAAATAAGGTTGAACCTCTGTAGATCCACTGTAGTACGTTGCAGTCTATAGGGGAGTCATAATGCTCTCAAATTTCATCAAAAATATCTTGATTTGTGTTCCGAAGATGAACGAAGGTCTTACTGGTTTGGAACAACATGAGGGTGAGTAATTAATAACAGAATTTTCTGTTATCCTTTTTGATGAATCTTCACCCAACTCTTTTCCATACAATAACAAATAATAGCAACCATGATCTGAATCTGTTAAACTCCAAATAGAACAAAACACAGTTAAGGTAGTTTATGTGGCTCATGCACAGTTTTCCAATTCTCGTCAAAACCATAATATAGGTTTGTTTCAAAATGGACAGTGATACAGTAGGTTAAACGACAACCTAAATTCAATATTTTTCTCACACAAAGCAATCTTATGGTTTCAAAATACTTATAGTGAGATAGCAATAGACAGCTTGAGGTTATTGTATAGACAAGAGGGGTAACCCATGCAAATAGATTTAAATATAGAACAAATTCCATGTGCTAAAGATGCTTAAGGTCATTAAATGATAGCAGCCAGATTGCTTATAGTCAGATATGATTGACTGTTTTGCTTCCTTACTCATTCCAGCTTGTTTGGGCAACTAGTAGTCGAATCGGCTGTGCAATCAATGTGTGCTACAACATGAATGTGTGGGGCCAGATTTGGGCAAAAGCAGTTTATCTTGTGTGCAACTACTCACCAAAGTGAGTTACCCATTCATTATTCTTCATTTATTATTAAATACTGTACTCATTCTCTGTCATTTGTTTTATGATAGTTTGCCAGCATTGTCTCTTCTTCTCCGTGTGTTGTTCTGTGCAGAGGTAACTGGTGGGGATATGCTCCATATAAACATGGCAGCCCTTGCTCTGCCTGCCCATCCAGCTATGGAGGAGTTTGCAGAGAAAACCTCTGTTATAAAGGTTTGGAGATTATATTGCAGTAGCTTCCAACTTTGTCCAAACATACACTACTGTTCAAAACATTTAAATTGGTACAAAAAAGTTATACTTCGAATAAAGGCTGTACTTTTGATCTTTCTATTCATCACTGACCCTAAACTTTTGAATGGCATTGTCTTAAATCCATCATTTATTGATTGCTAGATGAATAGGTTTTTCAAATGTACTGTAACTTGATCCAGGCAAAATGGAAGACTCATTTCTTTGTTTCATTTTCAGGTGATGGAACAAATAGACAAAGCCCACGTGAGGAAACAGACGAAAGAAATTCTATAGAACCTGAGGCCCCTCATAGCCCTGGACCCCGTTTACGGGCCCCAAGTCCAACCAGACGCCCAAATGCAGTTGTGAGCAAAGAGCAGATGTGTAAGCTGTGGTTCACTGATTATACTTTTTAGAGTCATGGGGGAACCACTTTCAGAAATAAAAGTTCTGCTTGAAAAACAATTTCTGATTCATCTAAAAAATACATTTTCTGAAAGTGTCTGCATGCAAAAATCGCTGGCTCTTAAACGTATTTCTGTTTAACTCAGATTGTTTTGATGTTCACCAGGCATGGATCTGTCAATGAGTTTTTTTTTTTCAAACATATATTTAATGTTGCAAGTGCAGAAGGGAGGTTTTTTTGTTCTCATAATGGTGATCTCCCTGCTGAGTATGTTTGCTTTGGGGACGATGAATACTTGTGGGTTTTAAATTGCTTCCTTTGCTGAAAGGGGGTTTGGACTGAAAGCTGAGATATCCTGCTGTTGGCCACCATGAGCTCTTGCTGGAATTCCACAGCTTGCTTTTACAGAACTTCAGGAACAGAGCTGTGCATTTCTGCAGTGCTGCTAAACTATACAGCATGTCTTAACATAATTGAACCACCTGTGTTTCTTTTCTCCTTTGTGCAGCACAGATTGTGACCTGTGACACAAAGCTAAGGGACCAGTGTAAAGGCACCACATGTAATAGGTGAGATAAAATATTTCATTACAAAAAAAACCCCACTATATTGCCATAAGTATTGGGACACCTCTCCAAATAATTGAATTCAAGTGTTCTAATCACTTCCATGGCCACAGGTGTATAAAATCAAGCACCTAGGCATGCAGACGCTTCTACAAACATTTGTGAAAGAATGGGTCGCTCTCAGGAGCTCAGTGAATTCAAGCGTGGTACCGTGCAGGTTGCCACCTGTGCAATAAGTTCATCTGTGAAATTTCCTCACTACTAAATATCCCATGGTCAACTGTTAGTGGTATTATAACAAAGTGGAAGCAATTGGGAACAACAGCAACTCAGTCACGAAGTGGTAGGCCACGTAAAATCACAGAGTGGGATCAGCGCATGCTGAGGCGCACAGAAGTCGCCAGCTTTCTGCAGAGTCAATGGCTACAGACCTCCAAACTTCGTGTGGCCTTCAGATTAGCTCAAGAACAGTGCATAGAGAGCTTCATGGAATGGGTTCCATGGCCGAGCAGCTGCATCCAAGCCTTACATCACCAAGTGTAATGCAAAGCGTCGGATGCAGTGGTGTAAAGCACGCCGCCACTGGACTCTAAAGCAGTGGAGACGTGTTCTCTGGAGTGACGAATCACGCTTTTCTGTCTGGCCGATGGACGAGTCTGGGTTTGGCGCTTGCCAGGAGAACAGTACTTGCCTGACTGCATTGTGCCAAGTGTAAAGTTTAATGGTGGGGGGATTATGGTGTGGGGGTTGTTTTTCAGGGGTTGTGCTTGGCCCCCTTAATTCCAGTGAAAGGAACTCTTAATACTCCAGCATACCAAGACATTTTGGACAATTTCATGCTCCCAACTTTGTGGGAACAGTTTGGGAAGGCCCCTTCCTGTTCCAACTTGATTGTGCACCAGTGCACAAAGCAAGGTCCATAAAGACATGGATGAGCGAGTTTGGAGGAACTTGACTGGCCAGCACAGAGTCCTGACATCAACCCGATAGAACATCTTTGGGATGAATTAGAGTTGAGACTGCAAGCCAGCCTTCTCGTCCAACATCAGTGCCTGATCTCACAAATGTGCTTCTAGAAGAATGGTCAAAATTTCCCATAAACACACTCCTAAACCTTGTGGAAAGCCTTCCCAGAAGAGTTGAAGCTGTTATAGCTGCAAAGGGTGGACCAACTCCATATTAAACCCTATGGATTAAGAATGGGATGTCATTAAAGTTCATGTGCATGTAAAGGCAGATATCCCAAAACTTTTGCCTATATAGTGTGTATACCGTAAAATATCTCGCAGGCCTTTTTCTTAAGATAATAATAATTCCTGACTACATGATCTATGTGTCATAATCAATTTTCCATTTGATGATCTGTATGCAATTCCACCCCCCCACCCAAATCATTTTTTGTCCGCTGTAAAGGTACGAGTGTCCTGCTGGTTGTTTAGACAGCATGGCGAAAGTGGTCGGAACAGTGTATTATGACATGGTAAGTGTGGCATAAAGATTTCTTTTCAGTTTATCATGTCATGTGTAGTCTGAACTTCCTGCTGACAACATCTTCGCCCTTAGCAATCCAGTATTTGCCGGGCAGGCATTCATTATGGTGTAATTGACAATGATGGAGGCTGGATGGATGTCACAAGACAGGGCAGAAAGGACTTCTTCATCAAATCGTACAAAAATGGACTTCAGTCCTTTGGGTAAGAAATCTGTTTAAGATTGACTTTCATGGGCATTAGAAACAATTACATCTAATATAATGAAAATGTTACAGGAAGTACCAGAGTGCCAATGCCTTCACAGTATCCAAAGTGACAAGTAAGTTTTAAATGAGTTTTTTAGTTTTTCTAATTAAATATATTAGAACTAAATTATTACACTCAGCAATACTTAATTTTGATTGGTCAGCTGCAGCATTCAGAAGTTAATTAATTTATATGGCTTCTGCCTTATTTTTTCAAATCATTTTAATATGCTGATTTGGTGTTCAAGAAAAAATCTCTTATTATTTTCAATGTTGTTAACAGTTTTGCTGCTTAATATTTGTGTGGATTTTTTTGCCCAGGGCTCCATCGACTTCCATAGTATGGGGGAAAAAAATGCTTTGGAAGTCAATGGGGCCCATCAATTTTTTATTTTTTTCCCCCCAAGATTCTTTGATGAACAAAGTTCAAAAGGACAGCATTTATTTGAAAAAGAAATCGTTGGTTACACTATAAATGTTTTTACTTTCACTTTTGACCAATGCATCCTTGCTAAATAAAAGTATTAACTTAAATAAGTAAAAATACTCAGCCCAGTCTTTTGAAAAGTAGTGTAAATATTTGCTAAGTAGCTGACTAAGAAGAATAACAATGTACAGCCAGTCAGTTATTATCACAAAATAAAGTGATCAGGACCTCGGGGGGTCTTGTATCATCTTGGAAGGGTTACATAAAGTACCTTTATTATTAATTTCATAATGTTTCCTCTGTTTCAGTAAAAGTTATCACATGTGAGACTACAGTTTCTGTGCTGTGCCCTTACCACAATTCTGCAAGACACTGTCCTAGGTAAAAATATGTAATGAACCAAAACTCCAGCTGAAATGTTGTTGCCAATAGCATTTGAAACTGTAATTATTACATTAAAAAAAATAAAAATTTCTGACGTGTGTTGTCTTTCCATAAGGATTTACTGTCCCCGCAACTGCCTGCAAGAAAATCCCCACCTTTCTCGAGTCATTGGCACCGGAATTTATTCAGATGTAAGCTTTTTTATTTTTTTTAAAATCAAACTTAAAGGGATAGATCACCCAAAAATTTAAATTCTGTCATCATTTACTCACCTTCAAGTAGTAAATTATTCATTTTGGGGTGAACTATCCCTTTAAATCACAAAAACTGCTGTCCCACTAAAGACTGCATTTGTTTTTCAGAAATCTAGTATATGCAGGTCTGCAATTCATGCTGGCGTATTAAGCAACAGGTCAGGTGGTTACGTTGACGTGATGCCCACAGACAACAGGAAGCTGTACATTTCCTCACACCAGAATGGCATAGTCTCAGAAAGGTAGGTTTTATCCCTAAACTGGTCCATGTACACTCGGTGTAAGGCAGAGTATGGGGCAGCCTGTCTCTCCTTAAGCTTTTAAAATCACAGGCCTTTTTTGAGAAAGCTGATTAGGGTAGAGCTGTACCAGTGGTTCCACTCCAAGCGTGTTAGAATAAACTTTGTAAGTCACTTTGAATTGCTTGCTAATGGTAAGCAAAAGCATGGAAGAATGGACATGTGCTACAATTATGCTACTTCACAATGGTTTGTAGTGACAAAATGAACATACCCATCCCATCAAATCATCACAAAGGGTTTGTCACAATATCATAAACATCTTCTTACACTAAATAAGCTTTTCACCAAATGTCGTCATTATAAACACAATTATGTTGGGAAACATTGCTTATTTAACCTCTGTGTTCTCTCGCAGCCTGCAGAACCCCGCGGGAGGCAAGGCATTCAGAGTATTCGCAGTTGTTTGAGCGTGTGCTGAAATCGCGGCCACTCATCAACTCGTTCTGTTGATTAGGCTGTAATAGTGGCCATTGTGAGGCTGTTTCTGCTCTTGCCAGCCTATACTGTATTTTCTTTCACACAAATGTTGACTGAACTAAGAATTTGCTGTATAAAAGGATACTCTTTCCAATGCATCAAGCTGATTAGCCATTGTATTGCCTAAAAAGCATGTAATTAGAGGATCATTCAGGGAATATGATGTCTGTATTGCAGAGAAAAAGCACTTAAGATGAGTTTTAATCTTCCTTTATTTTGATAAAGAACATTTCAGAGACTGTAGAGCATATCTACGATATACTTTAGAAACATGTTTAGGAAGTTGTCATTCATTTATAAATGTATGTTAATTATTCCACTGTATATATACTATATATATATATATATACACTCACCTAAAGGATTATTAGGAACACCTCTTCAATTTCTCATTAATGCAATTATCTAATCAACCAATCACATGGAAGTTGCTTCAATGCATTTAGGGGTGTGGTCCTGGTCAAGACAATCTCCAGAACTCCAAACTGAATGTCAGAATGGGAAAGAAAGATGATTTAAGTAATTTTGAGCGTGGCATGGTTGTTGGTGCCAGACGGGCCGGTCTGAGTATTTCACAATCTGCTCAGTTACTGGGATTTTCACGCACAACCATTTCTAGGGTTTACAAAGAAGGGTGTGAAAAAGGGAAAACATCCAGTATGCGGCAGTCCTGTGGGCGAAAATGCCTTGTTGATGCTAGAGGTCAGAGGAGAATGGGCCGACTGATTCAAGCCGATAGAAGAGCAACTTTGACTGAAATAACCACTCGTTACAACCGAGGTATGCAGCAAAGCATTTGTGAAGCCACAACACCCACAACCTTGAGGCGGATGGGCTACAACAGCAGAAGACCCCACCGGGTACCACTCATCTCCACTACAAATAGGAAAAAGAGGCTACAATTTGCACAAGCTCACCAAAATTGGACAGTTGAAGACTGGAAAAATGTTGCCTGGTCTGATGAGTCTCGATTTCTGTTGAGACATTCAGATGGTAGAGTCAGAATTGGGCGTAAACAGAATGAGAACATGGATCCATCATGCCTTGTTACCACTGTGCAGGCTGGTGGTGGTGGTGTAATGGTGTGGGGGATGTTTTCTTGGCACACTTTAGGCCCCTTAGTGCCAATTGGGCCTACCTGAGCATGTCCATCCCTTTATGATCACCATGTACCCATCCTCTGATGGCTACTTCCAGCAGGATAATGCACCATGTCACAAAGCTTGAATCATTTCAAATTGGTTTCTTGAACATGACAATGAGTTCACTGTACTAAAATGGCCCCCACAGTCACCAGATCTCAACCCAATAGAGCATCTTTGGGATGTGGTGGAACGGGAGCTTCGTGCCCTGGATGTGCATCCCACAAATCTCTATCAACTGCAAGATGCTATCCTATCAATATTGGCCAACATTTCTGAAGAATGCTTTCAGCACCTTGTTGAATCAATGCCACCTAGAATTAAGGCAGTTCTGAAGGCGAAAGGGGGTCAAACACAGTATTAGTATGGTGTTCCTAATAATCCTTTAGGTGAGTGTATATGTGCGGTGTATGTGTGTGTGTATATATGCAGTATATATACATATATATATGGGCAAGAAAGGACTGCTGATAAGGTTTTAAGATGTTTGCATATTATTGAATGTGGATATAATCCTGCAGCGCAGGAGTTTACATCTAAAAACATCCAACAATACGTCATATGAAACGTCCACATTATTGAACACTGTAAATAGCTTGTTTTGAATAGCTTGTCTTAATAGTATTACTTGTAATGAGGTGCTGTATTCATGTGTTGTGTACTGTATCATAAAACAACTTTATTATCATTTAATGATTTTTATAGGTTACTAAAAACTAGCTTTTATATGTCCAAATTAATATGAGGTGCTTTTTTGTTTTGTAATTTTTTTCGGAACATTTATATTTCCTTAAAGTCGTCATGAAACAGAAGTTCTTCCCTATTGTGACGTATATTTGAGTGAAACAGCTGCTGCTTCCCAATTCAGAGGCTGTTTCCTTTGAAGGCCAATTGCATCACTGCGGTGCAACGAAGGCTGTCCGAATTCGAAGGCTGCTTCAAATGCATTTTCCATGAAATGAAGGATACAACAGATGGATAATTTGCGGCCTTGCCTACCCTAGAAATCATTGCGCGCTGGTGACGACAGGATTTTTTTGAGAGAGACAAATAGATAAGAGTAGTTGTTTTTCACCAGCGGCGCCCATAGGCCGAGGCCCCATCCTGGGGCCTTCCACTTATTCTACACCCCTCATGTCTATTCACAATGCCAGACTAGGTCTTAATTTGAATATTTTTCATGCAGTGTTTTCAGGTAATTTAATAGTGAAGATTGCACTAAATTAATTACACGAGGCGTCCCAAAATGCTATTAATTAGTCAGTTAGTGGCATATTGCCGCATAGCAGGTCATAAGGCTTGACAGTACATTCTTAGATCAGTTTGTCTTTATCATGTCCGTCGCATGTACATCATAACTTTTTAAACATTTTAGGGATCCAGCAGTCGTGAGCAAGCACAAGTCCATCAAGTCTCTACCAGTCATTCCCAACGACTGTAGTCCATTACCAGATGGACCACAGAGAATTCCTCTGCTTGTTATTATTATTGGGAGATAGAAGTGTTGGAATTGCGCCACTCTTTGATTGCGGTTGTATTTGTTGAAGAGCCCTATTTCTCAATTTTCACTCGCCATGACTCCATCATACTCCCTTCTATCACCGAAATCATCAAAGCCCGGTTAAGTTTGACCAGCAGGTCAGGTTTGATGATTGATTGTGGTGTTTGTACTGTAGGCTCCATCCAAGTTTTCAGGGTGGTTCTCCTGTTGTGATGTGCACACTTGGCATTGTGAGTTATTTCGCATTTTTGAAGGATGTGGTTCAGGGTTTCCTTCATTATGGCATGCACCCTGGCATAGTGTCTCCCCCTCCAGATGTGGTATACCACGTACCTTTCTGGTTTTAGTGGAAAGCACCCCTCTTCTCAGTTGGTGTAGATGGGGAGACACTCTTGTCAGGTTTTTTCGAGCCATAAGTGGCTTGCCGACATCATCATGGGCCAACTCTAGGCCGTCAACAGCCCGGTGTTGCTGCGCTGCCCATCAGTCCCTGACCTCACCCTTGATAGTCACAGTCTCCTTCCCTATCCAACATGGCAGGTTGACTTGTCGCATGATTTTCTTGAAGGAAGCCTGACTGGTAAGCACCTTGTCATTAGCCAGCAACCTCTCAAACCTTGCTTTGCAAGAGGGGAATCAAGACTTATAGATTTGGGATACTTAAGCTGCCTGATGGAATCAGCACATGCAGGTATGGTATTGGTGTATCCTTGGGCAAATGCAACCAACTTCGGACCGCAGATCTTTCTAATCTGTCCATGACCTTCAAAGTGTTCCAATAGGCATTGTCCAAGACTAGGTCTCATGGGTTAACCTCGGGATGAGAAGTCCTCTGATTTTTTTCTCATTCCCACTCTATCCAATGCTCTGCACAGGCCATCCAGCTTTCCCTGCAGTCCCTTTGGATGCTCCACTCCAACGTCCGGCACAGCTGCCTGAATCACCTCATCCATCACAAGGATAAAGAGTAGCGAGGAAAGGTTATCACCCTGCCTTACTCTTCTGCACTTGCCCACTCTCTCGCCCAGATTTACATTTGCATTCCCATAGAGATGGGTAATGTATCTGGGGGGGGGGGGGTTCTATGGTGGAAATTGGTGGAAAATCCCTTGGGTCTTGTGGAGTGTCCACTTTTGGTATAAACATCACATGAGCGCCAGCGAGCATTGAAGGGAGGGTCTCCACCACCATGATTAGATTGAACAGACTTGCCAGGGAGGGCTGATGCCATAAAAGTAACTAATTAGCGGTGATTTTGTCCATTCCCACGATGGAGTTCTTCAGTCCACGTAATGCTTGAGTCACCTAACTTGCCTCTGTGGGGGCAATCACTTGCGTTTCCTTCTTCTGTTATCGTTCTTACTTTCTGCTCTCGCTTCGAATGTTCTAGCCCAGAACTCCTTCAGGCCATCCACCTTCCGATTTGCCCCATAGTGTGCTTTCCTCCATCGCCCTTCAAGGACGGTGGTTGCCACATCTTTCTTGTGTAGCTTATACATATTCTGGAGGTTGGCACACCTTGCTCTTCTTATTTGCTTAGAGGGCCGGAGTATACATTTGGTCGGGCACTTCTGTGGAGTGAATGGCCACTTTTGTGGGAAGTACTTGAGTGCGTGGGATTCTATTTTTGTGGCGCCTTCTCTGATCGATATGTGATCTTCTAGCAGGTCCTTCGCAATTTTCTGCAGATCTGCCCATCCATGTTTCTTCCAATTTGTCACACACTCCCATTAATATAGATTTTCTCCAATGTGTGTATATATATATATATATATATATATATATATATATATATATATATATATATATATATATATATATATATATATATATATATATAATATATATATCACATCACGTATATATCAGAAATCACATCACGTCAACACCCGCCGCGGACCTTTCGCGATGGATTGCTTTAATTAAACAGTCAGATTCCCCTGGTCCGCACCAGTTCTAAGCCAGTTGCTAGGTGCCCAAGCCCCTTCACAAGGCCCTGCCTCGGCAGCGGTGGAGGAACCTGTGCCCTGGTCCGAACTGCCCATCCACCCCCCTGGGAGACCAGTGGATGGATGGGAGAGAAGGAACAGGGACACTGGGCCCCACGCGCCACACCACGCCTTGGACGGGAACGTAAAGGGTCGCCGTGGGTCGGCCTGTCCCCCAGCCTCGGCTTTGCACCTCAGCCTGACCAACCCAGCCTTAGAGCTCCATGGTGAACATATTTAGACAGTTTGTGAACGCTGTTTTGTATTCAGACATTTTAATTTAACTTTCAAAAAAGTTCAGTACAAACTTTACTGCCACTCATCAACGGCAGCTGTCACAGTTGCTTAGCAAAAAAAAACAGTCCTCCATAGGCTAGACCGTCCCATTTAAAAATGCTCGTTGCAACCTTCACGGCCTTCAAAGGATGCAGCTTCTGAATTGAGATACAGCTAGTGACCGGTTGTGCCATCCTCGTGCCAGTAAACACAATATCATTGGAAGAGAGTTGTTGTCATTTGTCAAATTTGATTTCATGGTGACTTTAATGGAGTGGTTCTCAACTGGTACAACAATTTAACCCAGTACATGATTCTGAATCAACATCTTTGTTGATCATGGAACAACATTCCGATCAACCAATCAGATTTGAGGGACAAGTTTAGACTTACAACCAGGGTTAGGTGCTTCTACATCAGTGTTATTCACCCATCATTTCCTTCTGATTTTAGGGATAAATTATGGATAGGTTTAGGGATAGGGTTAGGACTAAGTTTCAGGACAGGATTGTTGTTCCAGGATAAAAAAAAAAATGGAACACAGGAACATGTTTTACTTGGCAAACTCATGGCAAGTCCATTCACTCGGTGGCCATCTTGATAACACCCCCTGGCAGCTATTTTAAGTATAGCTCTTTTCTGCTTGAATGGGGAAAGCGAAATCTCCAAAACGATTGGTACTTTATATTGTCCTCCCCTTAAAAAGTCTGTTATAATGGCCTTGTATAATGTATGCATATGGTTGTACAAATTATTTGTTTTCTACCTCACATTGTTTAAGAAACGTTTTACAATAAACTTAATCAGTTTCTTTAATGCCTTTTTATCTGAAAATGTAGTGATTTCAGCTCAAAATGTGATTTTTTTTAAAACCCTGGACACAATGCATGGAATAGAGAAATGATTGAGGCCATCTGTCTGTAATGAAAACCAGATGGAATCATTTTCAGTGTTTACTGCTCTCTCACCCTCAAAGTAACAGCTGAAACAATTCTCTTATGGATTATAGAATCATTTTATTGAGGAACACACTTCCACATTACTTTCATTCATTCAGGCTGATAGATGCTGTAGATCTAATTTGGTAGAAGAATGAAATGTCTTCTCAGTAAGAAGGATGTGTAAATATGAGTAAATAACTATTAAACCGGGCACTGATAACACCTGCAGACAACTCAAGTTTTCTTTTAAATAACTTGTTTATTAGTTAGAAGGCCACTTTGTCAAAATGCTGCCTGACTATTTTCAGACCCGTCACAGTCGCAATCTGCTGTGCCATAGAAAGCCAGTATTTTTGGCTAATGTCCAAAACATCATTCTCCGTCCAGGTTGTGTTCTGCCTGGATGCCTGCAGTCCAGAAACACAACTCAAGTGTAATTACCAGCCACCACACTGACATCATAACAAAACAGAGTAATGCAGGGTGACTGCCACACTAACATATGTTTATAATATAAAGTGCCACTAACGTATTTTGACATGATTTCAACACCTTGATAAATAACTTCTTGTTGTGCCTGTTTATTGGAGTTAGGTGCCTTTGGATGGAAATCACTCAAAAAGGCAATAACGTAGGACATGGAAATATTAATGTTACCACTTACTTACATCATAATCGACAAAATGTGTAAAAAACATATACCCACTCTATTTAGGGAAAATGAAATACATAAAGTTTAAATGCTCAACTGCTCTTTTTCAGGTAAGTGAGAACAGACAAATAACAACACTGTGAACATGTCAGAATTGGACCAAATGGAGATATAGTTGAATGACAATTAAGTTCTCAAGAATTTGAATATATAATAAATATTCATTTACATGTTCACTGTATAATTTTGCTTGTAAAGTTAAATGTGTGACTGTGAACTATACAATATTTATTTAATCAAATGTTGCTTATCAGGGTTGTGAACAACTAATGACTACTCTGTTTATTTGGTGCTATTTCTGTGGGTTTTTTTCCATGTCTATTAGCTTTAAAGCCTCTATATAATGTAGGAAAATGGGACGAAACAATTGATGACTCATCCTGCACTACACAGAATTTTGTCCAATCAAACAGTATCTAGTATAAGAATGCCCCGCCCCCCACATACCATTTGCAATCCACTAGCAATTAGGTTCATAGCTCTGATTTAACTAAAGCCTTTAAAGTGCAACAGGGAATTTCTGGAAGTAAAAATACTAACAAATTTCTCCATCGAGAAATTCTTTTTAATGATAACTTATAAACCTTTAAATACAGAACAGTGAGCCACGAGTTTGTTAATTAATATATATATGCTTTTATTGAAGCCGTCAGTCTGCATTATTTTAACATATATTTTTCAATAATTGGGTTTAACAGCGGAATTCCTGGTGAAAAACTACATTACCCATGATTCTGCAAAGAAATCAAGCAAATTGCGCCAAAAGAACCGCCCACTTCCATGAAGCGCTGCGAATGGCATAATTGAGCCTGCTTCCTACTTACTTAAATATTTTATATTTATTCATATCTTCCAATAAACAAAATGTTATTTCTAAAAAATAATTCTATGATGCTGTTCACTTTATTTAAGCAATTCATCTTGATTTAACACAATTATATCAGGTTTCTGGTTCAAATGTAATTGATTCATGTTAAACGGACTTAAAACCGTTACGCTTTGACATAACTTGATGTTTTCATTTTGAAATAACATGTTTCAATCAAGTAACCCAATCAAACAAGTCTTTCACTTCCCATCATGCTTTGCAAAGGGGCTGAATTCGGAGAGTAAATGTTTAAATAAAGTGCTAGTTGATGCATTTTTAACAAGATGAGAAAATGGAGAGACTTTTTAATGCTTAATGTTTTATGTTGGTATTTAAAAGTTTTTGTTATGTTAGTGTTTTGGAGGTTACCATTATGGTGAAGTGTAGAGCATGTGCTTGGGGTGAGGACCTGCTAATAACAATTAAAGTTATTTTAATAATAAAAACCAACTACTTTGGGTATGCTGTGGATGTAACAAAACCATCTTCTGGATAGCCAATAAGACCTTGTAAAAGGTTTGGTAAATGTCGTTAAAATAGTAGTTCACTAAATAAAAATAATCAATTAAGCTGGATTACTTGTTTTGTTTTGTTTTGTTTTATATTCATTTTATAATAATTAAATTGAATAGTTTTGGACAAAATTTAGAACGTTAACCTGATTTAACTAAATGGCATTGAATTAACCTTAAACATAAAAAACTTAAGGTTACTGAAATAAACAATGTTAATTAAATTCAACATAAACCAATTATGTGGAACTTCTTGACATAAAAAATTAAGTAAATCCAACGTATCAATCAACATCTTTAACCCTCTGGGGTACTTCGGGTCAAAAATTAAATGTAAAAAAAAAAAAAAAAAATCGTAGCTTCATCGGAATGGTCCGAAACTTGGTGACTTTATTGGTACTTGGTATATGAGTAGTCAGGACCTTTAGGTCAAAAATGGCACGCGTTCATTTGTGTGTGCGTGTGTTTTTGTGTGTGTGTGTGTGTGTGTGAGAGAGTTTTTTTTGCCTGTTTTGCACTCTTGATGTTTTAAAGATTCACCCCTTCACTGTTGAGTCCTTTTTTCTGCATCCTGGCTGATTTGTAGATTGCATGCACAAAAAAACTCAGTATTTTCATATTTTTGCCAATTTCCCAATCATTTCCTATGGGGGTCATTTTTGACCCGAAGGTCCTGAGTGTGACTATTTTTTTTTACGACCACTTAGACTTTTCAAATCCTGTCCCGATTTTTTTGGGGTGTTCATTTACCTAGTACCAATAAAGTCACCAAGTATCGGATCATTCCGATGAAGCGACGTTTATTTTTATTTTTTTATAAAACGCAAGATCCACTATAGTGGTAAAAATGTGCTATTGCGTGATAAAAAATGCTCAATGTGTCCACCGGATGGCACCGATCTCATTTAAAAAAATTGCTTTCATGAGGCCTAGGCTTGACTTTAAAATGAAAGACAGCTTTAATAAAAAAAAATAAAAAAAAATATATATCTATATATATATATATATAGGCCTATACATTTTTTATTATATTCAATGGGAAAAAATGGGTCATAATTATTGCATAAATATAAATGATAAATCATACAATGATCTCAAAACACCAAAAAAGAAAAGAAAAAATATTATTTGACCCGAAGGTCCTGAGTGTGACCCATAAATGAAGTACCCCAGAGGGTTAAATGAACAGCTTAATATTTATCTGCCGTTTTGTCATTTGCAGTGTTTCATGTGATTGTAATTCTTTCCTTCATTAAAGCTGGTAACAGTAAATCTGTCTTTTTGTCTGATTTTCAAACACTGTTTTGCTTCAAATCAACGTTTTTATTCACCTCGTAGCTGGTTGGTTTGGTTCGGTTCATGGATTATAAAGCCAATCTCTGCTTTTGAAATATCTTTCTATTGTTTTTAAACTACCATTAGGCACCCAAAGGTGACCTTTTTTTCTTTACCCCCAAAGAAAAGGTCTTGTCTCGCACTGAACTCAAAATTCTCATATAAGCCCAAACAGAAGGTTGCGTGAAATAGAAAGCAGTTCAATTGACTAAATAGAGCATAAAGGACTGTCTTTGGACAGCAACGCAGCTGAGGTTCATGCAGGACAAATGAGGCCGCAACTTTCCATTGACACGTGCAGCGGTTGGCAGCAGCAGATTGAAGACTGAAGATGTTTGTGCGTATGATGAAAGACAAACCTTAAGACTTATATGTTTTCTGAGAGTCATTTGAAATAACAGTCACCATTAATAACTTTCTAAGCTGCAGCTTGATGAACTGAAGTGAAAGCGGCATATATTCACTGCCTGGCAAGGAAACGTTAGCCTTTTCTCTTTCAGTCCTTTGGAACATCTTCAACAATCTTACTCATTCGTTTTTCTGTTTACATGTGGCATTTTCCTAAACCTCTGAAAACGGTTCAGTCTGGCAACCACAAGGTTGTTGACGATGAATTGAAATATTATGGTGACCAGAGGTAATGTCTGCCTTTCTACGCCCACCTTTTCCTTGGCATCGAAATTGAATTTACAGATGAAGGAAAGCGCTAAAAATATGACGCACAAATTGAATATATTTTGAGTGGAAGGAGCTTTTTAGACTTCACTTGACCTGCCATGTGAGTCTTAAAATGAGAGCTATTCCAGTTCTTAGACAGAAACCCTATATAAGTGATTTTAAATATCATTTAATTACTATCTGGGCTACAGAAACACAAGCTCCTGCTTGTTTCTGCATGTTTTGGATTGATTTGAATGTGATATGCACTTACTTGAGTGATTTGATTTATTACTTCTGTCACATTAACTCACGGTAACTGTCACGGTCACACTCTAAGCACAGTCAGCATCCCATTTGTTCAAATAAAAATGACGTCTGTTTCAATTTACACCACATTTGTTGGTCTTAAAGTAACCAGTCAGTCATGATAGAAAAACAGAAAACACTTCAAATTGCAACCTCAAAAGAGAGCAATCTGAGCATTAGACAGACAGTGCTGAACAATCATTACAGCAGAGCAGATGAGATGTCAGATGGATCTGGAACATGTGCTCCAGTACAGGCAATATTGAATAAATACAGCTGTCTTGTTTCCACACTAATAGTCATTTTGTGCTGAGTGAAACTTTTCCTTTAAACATGCATTCTGAGCCATGGTTAGCTTTTGGACGGCATTTTACACAAATATACTATCACTGGTTGAAATAACAAGATTGCTATTGTTGTCTTGAAATATAGGGAAAAAAAATGTAATTGCTGCCATTCATTGTACTGCATACATGCCAAAACTCCATCAACAAAAGCCCAAGAAAAACATTTTCTCATTTCGAGTTACAGTAAAACCCATGTAACATTCTCTTATGAGATGTCGGGAAAACCATAACAAAGATTTTCTGCAGGTGTGTACCATATGTAGGTTTTTTAAAGCAAGCTCACACATATCAAGAACATCCAATAT